>NC_053154.1:88816257-88866257 GCF_016835505.1 Polypterus senegalus
AAGTCGTCCTGTGCAGCAAATTTTCTGCAGCATAAACAAAGAGTAGCGAGTAGAAGCTTGTTTTATCAGTGAACGAGAGACAATTGGTATATTAGCCTTTACATAAAAGAAAAAGGACTAATAAACTAAAAAAATAAGTAATTTGTAAAGTCTTCTTGAGCAACTTGATAAATGGCAAGTAAAACTACTTTAAGGAATTCAGACCTTTATTTTGTCTTTTAAATTAAAATGGACACCACTTGGGTTTGGACAGCATCCTTATTTAAAATGCATAAGCTTATACTTTAAATTGAATAAAGAAAAATAAAGACAAATTTGAAATTCCTGCTTAGTAAATAGGCTTTTTTCAAAGATTTATACTATGTTTATTATTTGTTGCTGTGTGTCGTACAGCATAAGTTTTGTTACAAAACAAGTACTACATAAATAAAATGCAATCTATATTATATAATTACAGCTCAACAATTATGAATGTGCAGTTGTGCATTGGAGAAAAAACACATTGTATAAATATAGTAAACATATATTAACAGCAAAAAGTTGAAGTTGTTATGATTTAAAATGATTAAAAAGTGTAAGTCTATGTATATTTATATTTAAGCAGTGTTTAACTGACAATTGATTGTGTGAGTGGTATATATGTATATTTTTTCTTGTTAGGGAAATGGTGAAAACTACTGTTCTTAAGCCTTGTTTCAGATAGGTACATTACAGAAAAAAACTATAAACAATATGACAGCTTGTAATTATGAGATGCAATTTATTTTCTTTTATGCCATTTGTTTTGTGGATAAATATTTCTGTACATATTGTATTAGTTGAAGTATGTGTTTTAAAGAAATTGTATTTTTTTAAGTATTTTATAGTCACTGAACAATTTGCCTGCAGTATTTTATTTTGTTAATAACAAAATGAACAGTTAACACCTTTGGTCTATAGTTTAATTATAAAAATACACTTTATAATATAGGACTTCAAATGTCTATTTGTCTGGTTATGCAGGAGATTAGTGTAAAAAGTTTTTTTAAAGGCATAAAGAAATAAAACATTCAGAATCAATGATCAAGTAACATGAATCAGTGATTAATATCACTGTGTGTTTTTTATCAGCCTTAAAAAAACCTGATTGGAGCATCCTTAGGTATTAAATAACATTTTGGAAGCAATATTTGAGTATTTTATTTTGGTCCACATCTTGCAAATACTGATGTTAACTGGTCATTACTAATCAAGTATTACTTTTTAATATCATTCCATACTTATATATACAGTATGTTGCAAAGCCACTGTGTAGACACCCATCAAATGAAGTGTTACTGTAATTTGTTACATGGTTTCGGAATCCCTAATTCAATCATAATATTGATATCAAATTGAATTGGAACATTGTGAATTGAATCGGGATATCAGTGCTTATACGCAGCCTTAGTTTTTGTTACATTCAGCTCAATTAGGCTGCTGTCATCTCCTTTGACCATTTTAAAGTGTCTCCAAGGGTTGTGTCACAAAATATGTAGAACTCTGGATCAAGTATAATTCACTTCTGAGTTCTTATCACTTTACAGTATTAGTCATTTTTATCGAAGTAGGGAGAATAATTTTTTAATTGCATCTTGTACAAAGTGTCTTAGATACACTGTCTTCTACTTTTCACATTTACTTATTGGTTTGACATGTTTTGAATGTTTAACGTTATATATAAATAAATGTTTTAATTTATTTTTTTTTCTTTAATACATTTTTTACCTAAAAATTTGTGTTTTTAGCAACTGAAACAAAGTTTTTTTGTGGGATTTTGATAGCAGGAACATGATGACATGTGGGTTTTCTGCAGGACCCCTGGGTTCAAGGAATGACAGTCTGTATGATTGTGTGGCCCTGTGGTGGAGAAAGTGGATTTGTAAATAAACTGAAGATGTTGCTCTACAATATGTACAGAAAATACTGTTTGTGTTTATAAATTTCATCTAATTCTCATTAAAATCATATGCATCGTTTCTTGCTGACACATGATTAGTATTCATATTAAAATAACAAATATAATAAACCACATGTTTATTCATATTACATTTTGGTTATTGTTAAAATGAGTAGTCCCTTTCAGTGATGTATAATTTGGTCACAGTTAAAGTGAATGAGAGTTCTTAACAAGCTATTTCTTAAAAAAGGTATTGCTGAAAATACGTAGAAGCAGAGACTTAAACTGCCAGCTTAATTAAAACTATACCTATAAACATTAGAACATACATTAACATATCCTTGTCTTACTTTAAAACAAAAGAGTACTGCAATACTGAATTTATGTCTTCATAAATGGTTGATTAAAAAAACAAAACGATTTAGAACATAATGGTACTCAAGACAACTTGATGAGAGGCTCAAGAACTAAACAAAACTTTCTGTTGCATCTATTCAGTATAACAGCTGAAGAAAATTAAGACATTAATCTTATTTTCCAGAGAAATTATGTATTTTTAAAGCACTGTAAAAAATGTTATATCATCATATATGTTTATATTTTTCACAATCATAATGCAATCTGAAATCATTAATGAAGTGTGGCCTTCACATTGAGATTTAAAGTTTCAGCACCCTTTTGGTTAGCAGTTGTTCGGTAATCATGTGCTTTGGTGTAGTCCAAAATGGGGTATGAGGTGACACATCGATTGAACACATACTAACAATGTCAAAAGAGGCATGCATTTACTTCAAATGTGCAAATGGAAATGTTGCTAAATTTACATGACATTAGGGTTAAATTATGGAATAGAAGCTTTAAATGGATTGATATTTTTTCTTTTTGTACCAAAATAAGTGCATTCAATATTATGTCAATTTGTGTAATTCATGATAATTTATGTTCACTTCATATTCACAGCCATATTTTGTTACTTGAATCCTTAGTTTTCATGCATTCATTCTGTACTGTATGTCCTTAATGGGTTCATTTTAAGGGTGGTGTTGTAACTGTACCTAATCAAATGGGCACCTAATGTGAAATGCACTAAAATATTGTTTCACGGAACATGTGTTACACACAAAATGCCAAAAGTTTTTTATTTAAAAAGGTGTTTCATGAAAAGAGAAGTAACCTGCTCATAATCATTTATAATGTTCATTATTTTCTTTTAATGAAAAAGGGCAAGTCACACGTCAAAAGTAAAAATGTGTATCCTGTTTGCAAAGGTTTGACAGTACATGTGGCCATTAACTTAAGGCTGCTAGCATACATTAGACATTTTCTACTTAAAATAGTTTTTTTTCAGTTTGTAAGTTATTAATTAAAATGTTTTAATACAGCAGAAACACCTCCTGCAAGCCAATATAATTAGTGATTGTTTTTCTCACATTGATTAATGCTGTTGTGCTAATACTATTGCATTCGGTACAAGTGGGTTACCTTAACATTAATTTAGGTATTGGTGTTAAGCAAGTTGTTATTTTTTTTTTCTTTGGAAATTTAAATGTTATTGCCCATTCTCAACAGATGATCAAGCAAAGTCATCCTTCTTTCACTATTGTAAAATTCCTTTTTTAAATTTTTCAAACTGTAGCAGCATTGAGCCACCTTTACTTTTCTGCAATTAGCTGTTGTATGTACGATTATGTAATACATATGATTTAGTAGGTACATGAATAATAAAGTTTTTAGATATTTAATAAATGTGTTTCAATGAAACACAGAAAATATTGTCAGAATTGATAAAATGTGAAAAGGAAAATCAGTAAATTGATTTAAATGTAATTTTTTTCATTATATTGCGGATAGATGACTGTTGATTGTTTTTCTGTTTATTGGAGGTGACGTGACTACTGGCACAAGAGAGCAGAGAGACCTGTGTTACTACAGCTAAATATACATCTCTTGACAGCCTCATAATAGGTTCCAGGAAGTTCAGTCAGATATAAAGACAAAGCAACATTTTCAGCTGAATGAACCTGAAAAGCAGATTTTCCATGCTGAATGGGAAATATGTGGACTTCAGCATTCCATGCCAGTGATGCATTGGGCTCACATCGGCTCAGCCCTGTGTGTGCATAATGGAACTGGAGATGCATTTGCCAGCAAAATGGTTTATGAAAAAAATTGTGCAAGCGCTGTTAAAAATATTTTTTTTTACAAAAATGATAGCTTTAATGATCATAGTATTTTAAAATACATTCATCTATAGTTAGTGAATGTGTAATGGTTCAGAAAATTGTCTCAGTATTTTGCTGTTTCATTAAACTGAAAAGAAACAAACATACTTGTGTAATCTGGGTTTAAAAGCAACTGGTGTTTTTAGGCCAAAATCTTTATTAATCTTGATATCGAAAATGCCAAATCATCTATTACTTTTTGCAAGAATATGATATAATATGCAAGTTGAGTATACTTAAAATATTTACTAAATCATATTAACGTATTAAATTGCATGCTGAGCATTAAAGAATTTATTTCAAACAAGAGATACCATTCGGTCTATCAGATGTGTTATTTTAACTGCTCTCCTAATATTTCAGATTTTAAAAGCTCTTTAGTGTTCCAACTACAGTGATTTGATTAATGAGTTTGTTTCAGGTTCCTATTACACTTGATTGAAAAGTGTTTCTTGTTTCCTGTGCTGGATGCCTATTAAAGTGTGTGTTTCAGTTTTAGCAGCAAGTTTTCCGTTGAATCAAGTTTTGAAAATGTAGATAGATACTTTATTAATCCCCAAGGGGAAATTCACCTTTTCAAATTCAAGGGAAAGACCTTTATTAGATCTATATTCCGCTTTGTCAGTTTATAGTCTTTAACTATATCACTTTCTTTAGTGTACTTGTGTGGGATATGTATTTTGTTGTTCTTCAGTTTTTTCACTCTTTATTCTGCAGCTGTTTCTTTTTTTATCCTTACACTTATGACATGTTAACTGCTTTTGCACATTTTCTGTAAAATATAACTGCCATATTAATATAAACCCTAGGTTTCTTTTCGGGGTTTCATTTTTGAAGATGAACATTTGAGTGTTGCACATCCTTATTTACACTAATACTTCCCTAAAATAAATATTAGTTGTGGTATTTTCTCCTTTCCTGAATTGTCTTGAAGGGTTTGGTCCAGTTAGGCAGTGTAAATGGATTTGTGATGGTTGTCTAGGTCTTTTTCAGTTGTTTTGGCTTCTTCCTCGACATTTTTCATCCTATCAGTTTCTGAGTCATCTACTTAACTTCACACATTACTAATAAATCACATCTAACTTTATGTCGGCAAGATACACCAGGGTAATATGACCCTACTCCAAACTACCAAGGAACTTTGTTAATGACCTCTCCCTGTGTTATAGATTGTTTACCTTTTGACCATACTCTTTGATTCCTGTCTTAATGTGCCTGAAGTATAATTTATTATGATTTCCCTGATGCCAGTCATCTGGCATAAAATAAAATGTTATCTGTGACCTCAGGAGTAATTTTCCTTTCGAAATCAAAGACTTTATGAAAGTTGGACTGAGGATATTATCATCAACCTGATAATAGCCTATTCTAATTTAAAAATTAAGTTTCATACCATTTAGTGTGATTTTATTTTTCTTGATACATAAACAAAATTCTGTTTAAAATCAAAGAATAATGTTATTTTTATTATCCATGTTGGAAATTTACACCCTAAAAAAAGCATTCTGTCTCTGTTTGCTGCTTATGGTTAGCAAGGATATTGCCAAAAATTATTGGAAGCAAACCTTAAGTCAGCATAATTAGTTGAGAATGAGAAGATGGAATGCATCAGTGCTGATGAGTAGTTGTGTATTTACAGTTATCTAAAGAAAATTAAGAACACCTGGGCATTCATATTTTTATCATCTTTGTTCAGTAAACCATGAATTACTTTTTTATTTTTACCATATGTAATTTTAACTTGAGTAACAGTGAGTGTTGGGTAGCATATACTCTAGAATCACTGTATTATACTACTTGGACACTACTCCCACAATTATCAAAGCATCCTGGAGAAATCTCCTTGGACTGTTTAATTAAGTACTAATAGAGGACCAGGCATCCTCATTGTCATCCACCTTGTAGTGTCTAGAGGAAATGTGGCATTTTCGTGCTGGAACATAATTCTCTCTGACCTACACTGGATGTCTTGCTTGTTGTCTTGCTGGAACAACATGCCTGAAAATGTCTACCAATCCCTAGCAGCTCTGTCGTCCCACAGGACTGCACCTTATGTTAGCACTGTTCTTTTTTTACCTGGAGGTTCATTGCTGGACTTGTGCCATTTTGGAGTTACCTTCAGGTTCAGGTTACCCCATTGACAATAGTCAAATATAGACAAACCAGTCTCTGCTTGCTTTGCATGGCCCTTCATTGTCTGAAACATACAGTATATCTTTATAGTCAGTAATTTGATGTTGAGACTCAGCCTGTGTTTACTTTAGATTAATATGTCTGGACTCACAAACATCACTTTTCTCTAAATCTGTATGTAAAGGAAACTTTTATTTTAGAAATACAAAATGTATAATACCTTGGGGCATCAGAAAAGCAAATATGGCAGACAGTGTTGTTTCAGGTCACTTCAGTTATGTCAAAGTCATTCTACTCTGTATACCTAAAATATTTGTTTTTCTAACTAGCTGAGGTACCTGTCAATGATGGGTAGATTACAACTTCAAATTTGTATAAGGTTTCTGTATATTTAATTTCTTGAATAAATAAATTTGCAGTTGTTCACTGTTTTTGCCTTTTAGAATCATGCATCAGATGTTTTATAATGGCATCAGCAGATCTTAAATTTAAATTGATTTTCTTTGAAAAGGCATATTATTTAAAAATGAATAAAATAAGGAGACAGAATTAGCAAAACATATTGACAGTATTCCTATAATGTGAATTCCTAGCTATGACAGGGTGTACTCTCAATGGTAAAGTTTAACTGTTTAGTTTGCCTTCAGGGCCGAGGTGATGCAGACAATGCTTTTTAAGTACACCTATGTTTCATTTATCCCTAAACTTTCATTACAATCTGTTTGTATGCATCCTTGATTACAGACTCAGAATGTAAAATTATTATGCATTGCATAGTAAACTTCTCGAAGAAGCTGTCCCCAAAACTCTTCCAAAGTAGCTGCTTCCCTGACTGGGACCAAGACAAATATGCTGTGCATATCAGATTTCATGTTAATCAGTTGAGGTGTTCTTGAGTGAAGCCCAGACATACAGACAGGAATTCCTTACTTTTTTATTTAGATTCATAAATATAAATTTTTAAATTTACATGATAATTTCATTGAAGTTGCAATAAAAACCTGTGGTTGCATGTCAAATGTTAAAATTTCATACTGAATAGCAACATTTAATAGCCCTGAAGTGATGAGTGTTGATTACTCCATTAGAGGATAAACCAAGCTTGCATGTTTCTGGTTGTAAGAGACCACAATTCCTGGATATAATTCACTGAGAAATATCTCTTGATGACTATTTGAGACTGTAGTAGATCTAGATATAGCTTGACTACATGGAACAACTTATTATAATAGATATATTTTTATTGGGCATTAGCATTAAAAAATCAAGAGAAAATGTTATATGCAGTATGTCGTTTTAAAGGATATGCTGATTTAACTTAATGTTTTAGAAAAACATTAATTGCAATTTGCCTTGATTACACAGATTTACAATTTAATCTCTAAAAACTGCCTCCAAACCTCAGTATTGTCAATCTTGTTAGAGAGCCATTTATTCTTAGTTACCTTGCTGTGATCTGCCCTCTGGCGTCCTGTAAAAATGTTGCAAGATTCCTACTGGAATTTCAACATTTTATATTCACTGGAGAACTTGCTTTTAATTCTCGCGCAATATGCCTGACGTGTGCAATGAAGTCTAACAGACTGAGACAGTATTAGTCAAAATAACATGGTTCAATATGGAAAGGTCCAAGTTGTTTTACAGCTTTTTCCAAAAACAACTCACACTCTTCCACAGTGGTACCTATTCCCCTTTTGTTGTTTTTGTAAGAATGCTTATAAATGAAAGGAAGCAATTTGTTACACCAAGCTGGTTTGACTCGCTAAAAGCCAAGTTTCATATAAATTTCATCTGGATAATAGTGTTAAAACTGTCTTCTTCATTTGTATGACTTCTTAGATTGCTCAACATTGTAACTGCTGCTGCATAACATCCTCTTTTGCAGGTCTCAAGTACATATAGGACATATATCCTTTCATCCACTCTAAAGGGCTTATTTAGTTTAGTGTTATAAGAAGCTATATTGCCAATCCTGGGGAAAATGAATCCTCTGGCAGGGCATTCTCAAATGCCTACTCACAATCATTCTCACCAGTCACATTCAGTGTTATCTATCAGTCCAATAGCATGTCTTTGGATTTTAAAAGGAGACCCATGCTGATAATTACAGAAATTGTACATTTCACGAGTCGCCCGCCCCAAAGCATGTATTGAATCATAAACCAATGAGAAAATTCCTTCTTATTATAATGAGTAAAAGTTGTATTAGGTATTGGCATTAAAAAGAAAAAGACAAATTATAAAGTACAGTATTCATTTTTATTATTTTAAAAAGATGTGCATTTACATGACACATTTGATAAGTTGCAGATTCATTCACAGAGATTAGTGAATTAAATGGTATTTAATATTTCTATTGATATACTGCATTGCATTGACATAACTGTTCTGTTGTAAGAACATTGAAAGGAATTTGAGTATATATTGTGATTAAAACATAAGCACATAGTAATGTAGTAATGTAAACATTGTTTTAAAATATGCATAGAGTACTTGAAATCTTGAGTTTATTGGATGAAAATAATAGTGTTGCACTTGATGTGAATGTAATCGTGTCAATTCTGTTGAATGATAATTTTATGTTGTTACTTAAAATTGTATAAATAGTGTGTTATTAATAATTTTAAAATGATAAGATTGGAGACTAGTTTTATTTCATTTTAATACATGGATATGTTTCTCTTTGTAAAAATGAGCATATCCTTAATAAATATATACTCTTGCATGTAATAAGAAAAATGTAAATGCCCTGAGGTGTTAGAGTGAAATACTCATAGGATTTTGAGTGACTGTGCATAGCTATTCTACAAAAAGTGCTAGTTTTCATATGAGAAAAGAAAAAAGCAAAATTCTGTAATTGCACGAGTCAGTCTTCCATTTATCTGTGTTTGTTTTATATGAAGCCAGTTGTGTCCATTTGTAAAATAACATTTAAAAAGTAGAATATCTCAAAAACCACCAATTTGCTTTTAATGATTTAAGTGTTGTTTGAATTGAAAATGAAAATGACTGTTGCAGTAAATTTTAAATACATGTGCAATGTTATCATTCAGTCAAATATTCTCATGTGAAAGTTCCTTCATTTAGTTTACAAAAATAATTCCTTTTGTCTACATCTTTTATCAAATGTGATACAACGTTGGGTTCATAATGATTTTAGTGGATCCAATCCCATTTGTTCAGCTGTTCTGTGTTACTCCTTCAATTCACTTGTCATGTCACTGATTGGTTTAAAATTACTTGGCCATAGGCTTAGATTCTCTGTCTTTCTTAATTGTTACTTTGTAAATCTGATTCAGTTTGTTTGGATTAATTAGATTTTTATTGATAGTAACTTAATTGTCCTCAGTTAAATAGACTGAAAATGTTATTTCTGTCCCTTTTTTTTTTTTTTTAATATTTTACTTGAAACTGTACTTTCTCTGCATTGTCTGGTATTTTAAAATTACCTGTTTTATTTACTAATTGCCTTACCTGTCTAAGGTGGTTAATAGAATAAATTTAAGAATACTTAATTTCTCTTGCCCTGTGTGTACCATCAGTGTTCAACCTATGCCTTTCTTCAGTATCCTCATATGTCTCAGATTATCTTGGCTGGCTATTCCGATGTCAATCACGTTCTCGTAAAGCCATCTTCTCAGATTCTTGTCATTTTAAGATGTCTTGCTTGCCAACTGTCTGTTTTTTGTTTACCACCATTGTCCTCGTTGGTCGTGCAGTAGTAGCACTGCTGCCTCACAGTAAGGAGATCATGGGTTCACGTCCTGGGTCCTCCCTACGTGGAAGCTCTTTGAGTAGCAAGTAAACCGCTATGTAAATGTAAAAAATTATTTACTATTATTATTGTGAAAACTAGGGGGCTTTGCCCCTTGCTCGCTTCGCTAGCCAACTCCTTCAACCCGCCAACGTTACGCACTGTTGTGAAGAGGGGGGCTGAACGCACTCCAAGGAGCCACGATCGCTCCTCCGAAACCCCTTTTAAATGGTGATAAAATGGGAAACAAATAATTTTTTTTTTTTTTTTTTTTTAACCTTCTCTTTGCTCTGTAAAGAATGTGAATTCTTTACATTTTACTTTGTCTTTTTCCGGCCCCGGTCATGGTTAAATCTCTTAAGAATTTGCACATTTTTGTTCTTTTTTTGCTTCCTTTTTTGCATTTTTTTCTCTCCAGCGCTTTGGGGTCTCTTTTTGACATACTGATCTTTCTTCTTCGCTTAGTCGTTGATGTGTTATCTAGAACGTATTAAATTTTTAAGAGCTGTGAGCACATGAAGTGTGCCAGCCAAAAGCATTCTAACAAGTGAGAGGGTTAGATGACTGTGCTCTTGTTTGAAAATGGTTGTAAGTAGGGCGTCACTTGCAAAAGTCACTGTCTCATGGGACTTGCTTCCAAAGATTGTAAGTATAACGTGACTTGACCATCTCGTGGGACGTGAAAGTATCTCTCTGTCTCTCTTCAACAGATCTCTCTTCAAAAGATCACATCTCATTGCAGGAAAAAAAAGTCTCGTCTAGTCCCAAGATTTTTTGTTATAATAAGAGAGATATCCATATACTTCCAGTGTGTGTTTTTTTTTTTTTAGATTAGATTAAATTCGACTTTGTTGTCATTGTACAGGTACAATGAATGCATTTTAACATCTAATCAGAAAGTGCAAATAGAGTAAGGTTCAATAAACAGTGGGTGCAAATAATATATTAAAGTGCAATAGACAGTGAGGTGACATACGAATGATAATATATATCTGTATGATATTTGAATTTATTGGGAGTATAATATATAAGGAACGGTATATAGATATGAATACTGATCATTTTGCACAGATATATGGTATGAATACATAAAGATACATAAAACATTTTTGTCCAGAATAGATGTATGTAAACAAATAAAATATGCATTGCAGTGTACCCAGAAATTGTTAATATTTAGAAAGGTGAGCTACTGAGTAGTAAGGATTGAGGGTTCAGTATGTTGATGGTGTTATGAAACAGTTCCTGAGTCTGCTGGTGTGGGACTGAAGGCTCTACTGTAGCGCCTCCCTGATGGAAGGAGGATAAACACTCCATGATTTGGGTGAGGGGCATCCTTGATGATGCTGCAAGCTTGTTGGAGACGCTGTGTGTGCTACAGTTCAGCAGTTCGGCAGCAGGATGTTGATGATGTACTAGGTAGTTTTCACCACCCGTTGCAAGGCCTTTCTGTCAGCTATGGAGCAGTTAACACACCTTAATGCAGTTAGTTACGATGCTCTTTACAGTGTAGCAGTAAAGGTTCAACAGAATCTGAGGAGACAGGCAGCCTTTCTTTAGCCTCCACAGAAAGAAAGTGTTTATTGTCCAAGAAAGGTCCTCCAGCTGGATTCCATGCTCAGAACCATCAACCCCTTCGCTAAATGATACAAACACATGCATGAAATAGATTTGCATCTGTCCCATAGGCAACTCCTGTAAACAAATTTCCACGCTCAATATGAATTCTGATCCTATGGTTTACCCACTTTTATTCCCTTATAGAGACATTGGCTGGCACAAAAGATTTACAACATGTTCCTGATAAAAGAAACGGCAAACAAATAAGGCTTACTCAATGCCAATTTTACGCGTACAGATTAGCAATGAGGAATACATTTAGTATTTTGCACTCCAGCGGCAAACTATTCCAACAGTACGTCATAGATGCGTATGTTAAAACAGAGGGCTCGCGTCTCAACTATCTCAGATTATATCAACAAGATCTGTGCGTGGAACAATACAAAGGACTATCAGACACGCTGCAAGAAAACACTGAAAATAACAATGTATGTGTAGGCAAAATGATCATATTACCGTCCACATTTCCTGGAAGTCCAAGATACATGCAACAAAACTATCAGGATGTCATGGCCATAGTACGTAAATTCGGAAACCCTTATTTATTTATCACTTTCACATGTAATCCTGCTTGGCTGGAAATTCTACATGCACTGTCGGATACCCAAAGACCGGAGCACAGACCAGATATTGTAGTACGAGTCTTTTGGATTAAGCTGTGGGAATTACTTAGGGACATTCTACAACAACATCTTTTTGGGGTTGTTATTGATTATATTTACGTAGTCGAATTTCAGAAGCGCGGCCTTCCTCATGCCCACATTCTGTTTACTCTTCACAATAATTCTAACAACCAGTCCCCAGCCACGGTCAGTTGTACGTGGCTTTTTCTAGGGTTAGATCTTTCGACTCATTATCTGTCGTCTCCACCAAAACACCTATTCACAACTGCGTCTTTCATGAAGTATTTATTTCTTCTTGATTTCTGAATTCCTTTCTCACCATTTTCCGTTCCTATTCTTACACTGCCGTATGCTATGGCGGGCGTCGGCTAGTATGAGTTTAATTCTTGACTATTTAGTCTAAGTGTACCTGATGTACAGTATGTAACATTTTATAACTTTAAAAAAATCAGAATAATACATCCTTTTAAACTTTTTAATGTAAACATGTGTGTGGTATGATAAAAAGCTTAATTAATTTGTTTTACTCTTTTACATTTTTTTATGCTGCTAGTATTGGTGATGTACAGTAACCATTCGGTCCCAGTTAGCTGAAATAGCCAAGATTAATATTAAGCCCCATAATGCTACAGCTCGTAATATGCTCATTAAAAGACTTGAAATTAATCCTGTATTTCTAACTGATGTGATTTATTAAATACACATTGAGATTTGGTCTAAATGCTAGGCGACTATAAACTGGTATTAGTTTTATATGCAAAATAGCTTCAGCAATGTACAGGGCTGCAGAGTAACATTTATGCTTGCTTTTATTGGTTCTCTTGACTCTCCTAGCCTTGGAGAAAAAGGCTTTGAGAGCTACGCCATACAGTATGCTTTGTTTGCATATGGTGAGTTTTCCTCATGCATACATTCATAAAGAGATTGTAGTTGAATGAGCTTTTGTGTTGTAATATACTTTACTTAACTGAATAAAACAACAGGGTTTGCTATTTTTCTCTTTTCATGACCATGACGCACAGTGCTAGATAAAAATATGCATTAAATAATAAAAAATATGTACAGGCAGTCCCCGGGTTACGTATGAGATAGGGACTGTAGGTTTGTACTTAAGTTGAATTTGTATGTAAGTCGGAACAGGTACATTATTTTAATAAATGCTATTGTTGACCGACTGTAACCAAGTGCTCTGCCAATGAATGATGGAGTTTCACCTCTCTTTGACCTTTTTATTATTTCTAATTTATTTTCAGTGGTGATGGTTTTTCTCTTCTTTACTGTATCACCAGCACTTGCACCAGTTTTGTGTTTCAGAGACATTCTTGAAGGGTGAAGACAAAAGGTTAAGATGAGCTCTTCTGCACAGCACTGTACACGCTATCACAGCAGGAAGGCACCAGTCGTCAACACGCCTGATGTACTGACAAGAGATAACTTCCTGCTATGTGCGTAACAGTACAAGCAGGCTTGCTATTGAGAATGAATGGGGGTGGCAAGGGGCGGTTCACCACCCACCCACCATGCAGTCATCACCTCCACTACAGTATGCTGCCTGCAGTGTCCGCCCAATGAGAACGTAGTCAGAGGAGGGTAGTGAATCGCCCACCACCGCCCCCATTGAACAGGCAGCCACCAGAGGCACACTACAATGCTACCCCCTGCCGCCTCCTTCAGCCACAACCAGGTTACCGCATGCAGCATTACCAGCCACCTACCAAGAACAAACGGGGCAGCCGTGTGTGGTGGGTGGGCAGTGAAATGCTCCCCTCTGCTCCATCCAGCCTGCGTCCAGTCAGGAGAAGTAGCTGCGGCGGCGTGGTGGGCGGGCAGCGAACCAGCCCATCAAGCGTCCGTTCTGCACACAAGCAATAGCTGTGGCCCTGGTGACTATGGACCACGGGTCACTGCTTGCCGGCGGGAGCCACCTGAGGGACACTACACTGCACGAGCAGCGAAATCGTCACCCCCCCCAGCCTCCGTCCAGTCACTGCTTGCAGCATCCCCAGGCCAAAGATGATGGAGCGGCAGTTACTGAGGCGCATGTGTCGCAGTTGCGGCCCCGTTTCTTAAGTAGTAGGTCAGATGTCCGTAACTTGGGGACTACCTGTACTTCCTTTTATTGCACTTCAGCTTCTATGCTGGTTGGGTACCTTAATTTTGCTTCCTCAATTCCTGTTGTTCATGGAAAAACAAGCAAGTCAATGAAGCTATTCTGCACTTTACTCTTACACTAGTTTTGTTTTAGTATATTTTATACAGAACAAAGAGCCTGAACACTAATCACATATTTCATTCCTATGGATTCACGTATATGTTATTATGAAAGTGTAGCCCTCTTTGAAACACCTGCCGGATGAGGTGGGGACGAGCTTTGCTGGGTTGTATTCAGGGCCATGTGCAGCCGCAAAGTTCAGAGAGGTCTGTCACACATAATTGACACATGAGATTGGGTAATAACAGGTCTTTGATGCCTTAAATATCCTGGGCTGAACTTGTGCTAGTTTGAATAGATACTCATGTGTCTACCCAGCTCTGAGAGGTGTGGGTAAGTTGTTGAACCCTATTTCTGATGGAAACCGGGGCTTGCAATTGTTCCTCATGAACTGAGAATTCCTAAAAAGTGCAGGGGATAAGCTTGCACTGATTAAGTCTCTGCCCTTTGTACACATCGTGTATCGGTACTACAGATGAGATGGTTTAATGAGGTCCTCTGTTCAGCCCTATTGTGGTCACTCAAGGCTGCCTAGAAGATAATTGAACTTGAGTATAGAGGAAGTAAAAGTTGTAACAGTGGTTCTATAAGTAAACCTGTCTCAGGATTCTTACTGGGAGTTTTGAGGGGTGAGATTTAGGGGCAAGCATGTCTGCCAGCATTCCACCCAACCCCCACATCAGCCGAGCCAGTATTTGGCGTGAATTTAACTCTAGTTTTTTCCCATAGGATCAATGTTTTGGTATCATTGTTTCCGTATCTGCTGGGTTTTTCAGGAACTTAAGCCTGGTAGATAATGAGGATTGACTGTATATGCACTGACTGCATTTCAATGCACAAATTTCATTTGTTTCACTGTAGATTAATTCATTTATCTTAGTTGCATTGATACTTTCATTAACTAAACAGTAAATGATATGAATATATTTATGTGTCTATATTTTCCCTAATACCAGCAGCTGTAGACATCAGGGTGGTTCCAACTCCCATTTTAGATTTTGACAGTCCATTACAGAGTGGTGCATTTAGTAAAAGGTTTACGAACTTCACTCCTAACCATGTAAACCGAGCTTGCCACAACTAGCAAGTTTTCAGCTCATAGCTCACTTTTGGATAGTACTAACAACAGAGAGCTGTGTCCCAGTAATATACTTCACTGACAGATGAACTTGATGGTACCAGAGACACAACTTTTTCCAGCCAGACATAAACCTTACCTGGAAGAATAATTGCTGGCATTTAGCAAGTCACAGTCAACCATGAATTTAACATGCATCTTAACCATAGTGAGAGGCTACCTGAGCATCCCTGGAACAATGGTGCTATTAGAGAAGCTGTTTTTGACTGCCAGGTTGATGAATACAGACTGTAAACATGACTGACTCCTGAGGATTTCAGTATGCTCCTGTTCTTAAAGTAAAATGCATAAAGTGCTTTTCAGCAATGTAAAGAGACAGTTCATGACATGTTTTTATTTACAATTAAACATATTCTCACACACATAATACACAGAAACTATACACATTATGGGAAAACTGTAATTGTTTATTTCAAATAATCTTGTGTGTACAAGATACTTTCCCATATATTCAAGGTAAAATTCAATTAAATAATTCAGCAACATGCGGTTCAGGGCTATTTAATTGTGCCATATACTCAGTTAGGGTGGTTTGTTTTGTCATCACTTCCATCCTATTTGACGCCTAAGGGAGGTGTTCTGTTCTGTATAAATGTTTGTAGTTGTTACAGAGATAGTATGTTAATGTGAATTACATGCAAAATTACATTGTCTCTCATTGCTTTAAAGAAACTCCTTATTACTATCATTAGTCATGCATTTGTTATTAGCTCACATAATACAGTTTAGTTTTAGGGATAGCAATATGGACTGAAGATCAGAAAATATCACCCCCTTATTTTGATATCAGCTTTTTATATCAGCTTGCTCAATCCAGTCAAATTTAGATTTATTCAGCTAATAATTTCTTGGTTTACACTATATTTTGCTTGTGTACTTATTTTTTTAATGCTAGTTCTCATTTTAAAAAGAAAGCTTACCTTGCACACCACTCTTGGTGCATTTTAGGAAAAATGGGCCAATTGTTTGCGTTATGTCAGAAAAGAAAAGACATTATTAGATGTAGTAACTTGTAAAAAATATCAGTTTTGACTGTTAAACCTTTATATTGAAATGATGACTATATTAATAGTTTAATCATGTCTCATTGACATTTTAGTCGCTTCCAGTAAAGATGTTTATGTAATAATTGCTTTTAAATTTTAAAGTGAGAATGAATTAATATTCAGTATTAGTGGAAATTACCATTCTCATTTTTGATCTGGCTCCTAAACAATAGCTTGGTATGTAATATACTGTAAATCTGTGCCACAGAATTTCCTTACAGTCCCATGAGCGTGCCATGTGTAGGCTGAAGGAATGCAGCAGGTGAAGCAAATAAACATTTTTTTTTCTTGTTTTCTTTCTTAGCAGTTGTGAATGCCGGTACTCATCAGAACTAGTGTGAAATTTTGTCAGCACAAGAGCATGTGTGCTGATATCTCCTGGCAAGCTGGGCACCATCTGTATAGTTAACCCTTTTGTGCCAAGATTTTGATACTTCTTTTAAAATGGAATTAAGAAAGTGAGAACTTTACAGTGAAATGAAATTTAAACATGTAGAGTGGTTTGTTTAGGGTGGGTGTTAGGGGAAAAAAAACAAAAAAAACAAGAGAATCTTAACTGTTGAGTGCACATGTATGCAAAATTGAAAAGATGAATAAAAAAATATGCTTTGAATTAGAAGGATAGCCATGCAAGGGAAAATAAGAACATCTTCACTACAGACTATGACTGTAATATACCCTCATATGCCATGTGTCTTTGTAACTGGCACATGTAAAGTAATGACAATCGTGATGTAAATATGAAGTCGTACTCTGTTCGAGCACCCTTAATGAGGTTTTGGTATAATGTGCGCTGAAACCAAGGCATAGATTAAACTTTTTTAAAGAAAGGTAATGAGATTCACCCACATACACATGAACCTTGCATTGAAGTTCCAACCCCCTTAGCCTACTTTAAGTCAGTTTTTTAAGCTAGGCAACAACAAGATGAAGGTAGTGTGTAATCTGCACACCATGGAAGAAAAGAGTAGAAATAAACTACAGTGGAAGTATTGCCCATTTACAATCAACTATTAGAGATCAATAAAGTTGATTTTGAAGAGAGATACATCAAGTAAAATTAATCCTAACCAGTCATGTAATTTTACATCTGCTTAATTCATTAAACATTTCTGAGAACCTGAAACCTATCCTGTTAACATCTGGTGTAAGAAAGAGAACAAGTCTGGAGGGGATGTAGTTCACTGTAGGTCTTCTAAATCAGGTCACACATACACATTTTAGCTTTTCCAGTTTATCTAACACACATTTTGATGTGGGAGTAAGCTGGAATGTCTGACATGAACTGAAGCAGACACATGGAAAAGATGCAAACTCTACACATCAGTGATTTGACCAGAGATTAAATCCTGGTCATCGAAAGGCATGAGCCAGCAACACAATTTAGTGTGTTCTTTTGGGACCTGTAATGTATTCAGATATTTTGATCACAGTGCATCATGTCTCTTTGGCTTTCTCATCAGTGTACTGATAACAGTATTAAAAAATATAATATCAGCTATTAGACACAGTTTGCTTTGGTATATCAAGTTTTATCAAAATATGCTATGACAGTATTGTGATGATAAAAAAAAATTATTTACACAGTTTGGACAAATCTACCAATGTAATGGAAATTCAGTCCTAGCTTGTGTTCCTACTGTACTTTGAACGGGAGCTTAAACACTACTAAACAAATCTTGTAGACAAAGGAAAGTCTAATATTTTGGTAAGGTAAAGAATAGCCACAGGAGAGATTTCTTCTGCTACATGTCCTTTATTGAAACGTACAAACATGTCCTGTCAACTTTAGAAATGTTTTAAGCAAAATAACTATTAAAAGCATAGTCTTGTAAAAATCATTAAATCCATTAATAAATACAGTATTTATGCTTTGCATTGATGAATGCTCGAATGTTGCCGTGAAATGTATGGGATGATTCAACAAATATCTCAGGTTTTTTTGGTTTTTTTGGCTGCAAAAATGCTTTGTATATTTCAGTATAATTTTGTCCTTACATGCTAATGCAGAAATCATTGGATAGTCATCTGTATCACAGATTTGCTGCATAAACTGAACAATTTAGTGAATACTTGTTTATTTAGTTATCTATTAACTAATTGTTAATTAACAGTTCAGTTAATTTTTATAGATATTTAGAAAATTAAATTTCTTTGGGTAATATTGTTTTGCAGAATGACATTGCAAACAGTAAAATGGCAAATTATAAGTCCATTTATTCCATAGAAACAGGTGTGTGCCGCTGTTAGTTTTGGTTGAATTGGTGTTGAGAGGTCATCTGTATTTTATAGTCAAAATTGTATGTGGCAGGGAGGCAATATGCAGGAAAGCAGTGCATTTCAGATAGTGATGCACTGATGACTAATCTGAGCAGTAGATTCTTTTTTTACTCTTCAAATGTAATTGATATTTGGCTTGTAAGTCATTGATATTATACTGATTTTATGAGAAGGTAATGTTCGTATGCCTGTTTAGGTATGTTGTGTGTACCTTGAAGAGAACTGAGTTTTGTGGAAAGGGCTTAAATTTTCTGTCTTAATAAGTTCAAGAAGCATTATTATCACAAAAGAGTTCCAAGTACATATTATTTGATGTACTACATCCTTGGTATTTTAATAAGTCAAGTTAGTGGTTCAGTAGATCACTGCAGGATTTATGTGAAGCAGATAGTGGATATGCAGCTTTTTGTAATGGTTTATTTTAGCAGTTTTTATTTTTTACTTCATGCTGTACAGTACATTAGGAGATCACCATGTCTTTTCAGATATTCCATACTGGTCCCTGTTGCATTGCAGTTATACTTACGGTATATTATCTTGTTGGATTTCTCATTTTGAAGACATTAATTCTAAAATCTGAGCTGTTTGTTTTTAACTTCTATTAATTTAGTTAAGATCCAATATACAATATAGTCACTGTCAATGTTAATCAATGTTGGGTGTTATCGGAAAAACAAACATGTTTATTTATACACATAATTCCCAATGTAAATATAATGTTTACATTAGATTTCAAGTAAAGACTTCTTGTGCTACTATCTATTTTTGTAATAGTGTTTTAGAATAGAATATGATTTTTTTTTTTAAATGTGCTTTAATTTTCTTTATTTCATTCTGAGATATTTGTTAAAAGCTATTAGAGTGACCTTTGAGCAAGGGTAACAAGCTAGTAGTGTCACTTCTGGAGTTTATGGGATTCGAACCGGCAACCTTCCGATAGCAAGCACAGATCCCTAGGGTCAGAGCTACCGCTCTACCCAAGAAGAGAGAGAAGACAGCATTATTGTGTGACACTTGTTATATAATGGCTGCGGTGGGAAATTCTTGCTGGATGGGTTTCCCACAGCAATAAATCCTCTTGTTTATTGAAAGTTGTGTCCGAGCCTATGCTCTGTTAGGTGTTTGGAGAGCTGGAGCGCCTGGTGGCCACACACATATACATAGGTCCAGTGTGCTCCTAGTAGTTTTTTTTTATGTGCAGTATATTTGTTGCACTTGTTGCTGCTGTTGTTTTTATTATTAGTTGTTATTATGCATTTGTTACTATCTATTTCAAATTATTACTATCTTTTCACTTACCTATCATTTATTTAATTATAGTATAGTTTTTTTTTTGCCTGTCTTGCAACTGTCCTGTATTTGTCTTGCACCATGGTCCTGGAGGACATCATTTCATACCACTGTATTCTGCAATACTGACAATAAAGCCACTTATGTTGACTTGTCATGGGATAGGCTCCAGTGCTCTTTGATCATGAATTAAACTAATCTAGTAAAAATGAATGTACAGTTGGATGGAAAAATCCCAAATTTACAAATTTATTACTTTAGTTCTACACAAAGATTTCCCAAGTTTTAATCAATGTGTAAAATGATACATTTTACTATTTTCTGATGTGAATCATCCTTCTGTCACCTCGATATCAGCAAGCAGATTTAGTATTGGCTCAGTTTCTGTTAAAAATTCAGAGGTTGGAATCTATTAAAAATCAAAAGACAAAAAGGGCTGTTTCAGTTTGTGTGAATCAGACAAGATATTTTCCTCCTTTTCTGTTTATAATGTAAATCTGTTAAAGTACTGTAAGTCTTTGAAAAATGATGTTTACACTGAAATGAATCATTCTTTCCTTAACAAGTAAGCATAAAAAATAAATGGGTAGATAGAGGTTTACTGGACCTTTTAGTTTTTGAATAAAAGCATCACTGAAGAAGCCTAATGTGAAAGTAGCTTTGATTTAATTCTACTTCTCTGGTTTTTGGATTAAGCACATTCATAATTAAGGAGGGGTAAGCAAGGGATCAGTGCATTGTTAATTTAAATACAAAAGAGGCAAATGCTTAAAATAACAGAAAACTGACATGTCAGGTATAAAATTAATAGTTATTCTGTTTTCTAATTGTGAGATTTTAAAAAGTTACATGTTTTAATTTGACTAGATGCCCTTCAGAACATACTTCACTGCAATTAAAAATACAGTTTTTATTTTCTTCAAATTATTTTCAGTCATATACCGTATGTCTTAGGGACCATTATCCAGGCGTTTTGAGCTGTGCCTTTCTAACTATATGGTTCTAATTTGGTTGTGAAAATAATAGCGTTGACAAAAAGTTTTTCACCTACACTTTCTGCTTTCTGAAATTGACAAAAATGGTTAATGCAAATAATGCAGGGTGTTTGCAGGTAGGAATTGTGTCTTTCGTGCCTTGTCTTAGAACTCCAACAGCCATACATCATTCACCTGAAGCTAAGTATGTTTGGGCCCGGCCAGTACTTGGATGGGAGACCAGCCAGGAAAAACTTGGGTTGCTGCTGGAAGAGGTGTTGGCGAGGCCAGCGGATGTGCTTACAATGTAGTCTGAATGTGGATCCCAGTGTCCCAGTGCAGTGACGGCGTCATTGTAATAATGGCATCATCCTTTGGATGAGACATAAAACAGAGGTTCTGACTCTTTGTAGTCATCAAAGATCCCTGGGCATCCTTCGTAAAGAGTAGGGTGTATCCCGATGTCCTGGCTAAATTGACAACCTCAGCCTAGTCTTTCTGGCCCACAAATAACAAATGTATTAATGATTAATTGTGCACTCAGGCACGCCTTTTTATCTGTCAAAATGCATGTTAACACTCTTCTGCTCACATCAACCTCCTTCGCGTTAGACCCGAATGTTACTCAGGCAACTGTACAGATGCGTCTGGTGTAAGCGTTAGAACAGAGAATCACTCATGCTGTAAAAGTGCTTGTCAAGTGCTGTCATTCTTTGGAGAAGTTACGTCTGAGTGCAGGTTTCCACTAATTATGAAGTATCTATACACCATGATGTCAGCATCGATGAAAGTCTCACAGCTTATAAGGGCAGGTTGTCATGGATACAGTATATTGCGTCAAAAAGAGCACTATTTTGCATACATTTTTATGAGCTGTGTGAATCTAAAACAGGATACATTTGGAATTGGGTTCTGTACACTGGGAAAGGGACAATGTTTGATCCAAAATGTAATCAGTACGGCGTTGCTACATTATCAGTGCTGATTTTGATAGATGCTATGCCGGAACAAGGTTACACTGTGACCATGGACAATTTTTATACTTCAACCGGGGCTGTTTGATATCTTCCTGCAAAGAAAGACTGACATATATGGAACAGTGCATCCCAACCATCATGGCGTGCTTGAAGACTATGGCACAGCTGAATTGCAGCGAGGAACGCTAGTAGCTTGGCAAAAAGGTAAAGTGCTTGCGCTGAAATGAAAAGACAAGAAAGGTCTTATTAGCACTGTACTTAATGCAGCTACATTCACTGTACAGGCAAAAGACAACAAGCTGGTTATGTAATCTTGTGCTGTGGTCAACTACAATAGCACAATGGGCGCACATCAAGAATTGACTTTCTATCCCGTTATGTGGAGACAACAAAAGAAATACTACAAAAAAATATTTCGTCATCTGGTAGAGCAGTGCACTTGGAATGCACTTACATGTCAGCTTGTAGAACAAATCATTGCCACACATCCACCCTCTACACAACTGCTAAAGAGATGCGGGCAAGCCAGCACATCGCAGACCAATCCATCTTATTGGTAGACATTTTATTTATTGTATACCTCCAACAGAAAAAAAAACAGAATTCAACTCGTACCTGTGCTGTGTACTTTTCAAAAATCTGAAAAGAAAACCTGAAAAGAAATATACTATCATTGTCCTGACTGTGGCATTAGATTGCGTCATTCACTGTGCTTTAAGATTTACCATACAAAAGACTAATTTTGAGATTATATTCTGTTTTGGCATCATTAGTAGCAGTATTATGACTGTTTTTATTATTTTTCATTTCATATTATTTTTATTCATCATTGCTGTTATTATTTGTATCATTATTATGCTTTTGAGATTTAATAAAAATGTAATTTTTCATGTAAAAAAAATGCAACGCTTTTTACATGTTTTTTTTGGAATAAAATGCAGTGCTTTCTGGGTTGAATTGATGAATGTGTAGGTCATTAACTCACTCACACAACAAGCCTTTCTCTTTATTCTGTCCTCCCTCCCCATTACAGATTTGCAAACCTGCTTTCTACAATGTACAGTTTCAATGGGCCAGAGCCAACATCATTTCACAAATTAGGTTAAACTGCACATTAATCTGGGTAATATTCTTTAAGGGTATGCACATTCTGTGCATAGTTCACATACAAACAAGTCCCTGCACAAAGACATTAAATTCAAGACACAGATATACCAACATAAAATCACATATTCCATTTTATTTTGCATGCACTGATTTGCGTGTTTTGAGATATGGCATGTTTTATGTTTAAATGTGTTTCTAAGTTTTACTTTTATTATAACATTTTTAGCATATTAGTAAAATGTTTTTTCGAAATCCATTCTGCAATGGGAATTTCCTGTAATATACCATATCACCTGGTGTTTCGTCCATTCCTATATGGAACATAAGATTGTTTTTATATTGCACTTGGCCTCATAATAATATTTAATTCCTTGATCAGATGGATCAAAAGTAAATTTGTAAGATGATATAATGTTGATGTCTGACATCTTGTATTTTATACAGTAATTAAGGAACATCTTATTCAGTTAGGCCAGGTGCTCTATAGTTTTGTGATTCTGTTTATTGATATTGTATTAATTATACAATTACATTTTTAGATTTGGGTACTGTACAGTAGTTTCCTCTTTGTTGTGTGGTAAAAATCCATTATTTCTTTAGCTAAGTTATAGTGATCATAATACTTACAGTACCATAGACTTAAATCCTTTAACATCCACATTTGATAAATTAGTTTTTAACTTCATGTTTGAAAATAGTCACAATTACAGATTTTAAAGTAGAAAAGGATTTTTCAGTAAATTTCATACCCTATTGATTAACTTAATCTCATAAGATTAATTTCTGTTTCTGGATGGGACAGAGAAAAGAAAATTTAGACATTAGGATAACATTAATAAAACAGTCATTTGGTGTCTTTCTTTAAATAAAATCTGTTTTCATAGCCAGGAGGTGACAGTGAAACAGTTAAATATCACCCCACTTAAGCTATTTTTCTAACTACTATTGGTATTCATACTTCTAATTCAGCATGTAAAACATCCGTTATTTGTAAGTTGACTGACTGCAAAATAATTTATTACAAAACTGCTATCCATCATTTGATGACTTCAGGCTGTGAAAAGCATTAGCTCAACTTCTCTTGGTTTTAACTGTAATATGAAGGAATAATGCTGCTTCTGTACAAAGTATGTAGCATAAATAATAAATCTCATGTTCAGGACAACAGGTGCTAGTCAGACCGTGAAATGTTTTCTAATGAAGTCATGTTATATAAATGCATTTCATGGGTTTGTAGCCTTTCCTTTACTGTAGTTAGAGATCTATTTTTTTAAATACAGCAAATTCTTGAAGTCCCAGCATTTTCTAAAAAAATCATAAAATCTTTCTCAAAGAAAGTAATTTAATCTTTGTTTGGTTTGTAAGTAAGCTTGCTTGAAATCTAGTCCTGAGTTCAGATATATATGTAATGATGTTAACAATGATAAAAATAAAAATGATGCCTTGATATTGCAAATGTTCTTGCTTTGTGTTAGAAAAGTATTTTGATTTTTTTAAATAAAAGTTCAACCAGTTTTTCTTCAACCTCCATCTTTTATTTAATCAGTCTGAAAAATGTGATCCAAAAATTTCTTCACTGTCACAGAATTGTTTTATGTATTTCAGATACTGACTTTTGCTAATTATTGTAGGTCATAGGAAAATGTTTATTCTGACATTTCTGTGCAGACCACCTCTCTCAGGTCAGCCACATACAGCATTTTGCAGGTCTTTTGCAGTGATATATAGGTTCTGCTTTGTATATTTGGTTAGTTTATAGTTTTATTAGAGATTGTCTGGGTTTTTTCACAGTTTGCCATAACTTCAACATATCCCTCTAATTTTCATATCTCAATGATGCTTCCTACTGTAGAAATGTTAAGATAGAAGCACTTTGATATCATTTTATAGTCTTTCTTTTCTTTGGAAGAGACCGTCTTTCAATCAACAATAGATAGATAGATACTTTATTAATCAAAAGGGGAAATTCACAATAGAATGGTGATGCTATTTATTTAACTCTGGAATTGTCTTCATCTGGATTATATCATGATGTATTGTTTCTGGTAACATTGACTCCTTTAACAAATCAGCAGGTAGTCTCAAGCTTTTGAATATTATAAGTTTGTGTTTTTTTCCCCCTAATCTATTAAACTCGTAACACGTAGTGCTGGGCGGTATACCGGTTCATACCGAAAACCGTTTTTAATTTTTTTTATGATATGGATTTTTCTTATACCTCAACACCGGTTTAAATTGCCTAAACGACGTTCGGAACGTGGTGCAGTGGGAAACTGTTCAAGTGGGGACCTTTTTCACTGCTACACCGCTAAACACAGATTTGTTGCACTAGGGCTCTTTTTCACGGCTACACTACCAAATAGTGGGCGGTAGCATAGGTATGCCGCGCGGTGAAAATGGACAGAGAGCATTCCAAAACTGAACTAAAAGTAAAGTTTAACATGATGAACAGAAGAACTTTTGCTGAAAAAAAGGAGTCACATCTGTCGCCTGGAGATAACTTTAGTTTTAAAAGGTCAGATGTGTAAATACTGTTTCTATACTACTGGATAATACTGCAAGCCAAGTTGTACTTGTTTTATTTGTTTTCAATACAGTGTAATTAATGTACCTGGGTACTGTGTAATAGTGTGACGAACTGTTGACTTTATTCTCGTAATTTGTCATTAAAGTAGACCATCGTAAAATGAATATTTAATTTACTAGATTTTCTCAAACCCCGTCATAAGTTATATAGCACATTAAATGCTTTGTGTTAAGTGATTCTTCAACTGACTTCTTCTTGCACTAAGAGGAGGCGCCGGCAGCGATCGCCGCACAGAATACGTTCACTTCATGATCTTCCTGCTCTCTGAACATTTAGAATGCTAAAATAAATACTTAATATAATTTTCATGGTGAAATGCATTAAACATATGGGGGCACGGCGGCGTGCCTGCCTTGCATTTGCATGTTTTTCTGGTGGGTTTACTCGGCGTGCTTCAGTTTCCTTTCAAAGTCATGTAGGATGTGGGGTTTTGTTGTGCTATATTGACCATGCTAGTGTGTGTTTTGCTTGTATTCATCCCGCGATGTGCTGGCGTACTGCTCAGAGATGGGCAACTCTGAATGGATGGCATAATTAAACATGTATAACGAAGATATTTTTAAAGTTCTGAACACTCCGTGGGCTAAGTTTATAACTAGTTTTAATTTCACAAAGACGTTTATCATGTGGTGAATGGTTATGTGGTGAAAGAAAAAGGAAGGAAGGAAGGAAAAAGGAACTGGGGTTTTGGTACATCAGATAGAGACAGCATGCATGCAATAAAGATAGCCCACTCAGAAGAACATGCATTGAATTCTGTGTTTGTCTCCAACCAGCAGATTAGAAACCCAACATTTGCACAATATTTAAGTTAAACCTGTGCGATAGCTATTCATACATCCAGTTTTTTGGAGCCTCGTCACACCTGCCATAAAGTTCTCTACACTGGACATACACCTGAGGACCCCTTACTGCGAGGGAGCAGCACTACCGCCTCACTATCATGCAAGTGTAATACCTGCTTTAATGCATTTCATCATGAAAATGATATCAAGTATTTATCTTAGCATTCTAAATTTTCAGAAAGCAGGAATATCATGAAGTGAATGGATTCTGTATGGTGATTGCTGTCTTCTCTTAGTGCGGAGGAAGTCACTTTAAGAAGCGTAGTGATTAACCACTGGGTCGGGGAAAGTAACACAAAGCTTTTAATGTGCTGCATTAATTTATGATGGGGAAAATTAAGTACAGTAATCCCTCGCTATATCGCGCTTTGACTTTCGCGGTTTCACTCTATCGCGGATTTTAAATGTAAGCACATCTAAATATATACCACAGATTTTTCGCTGGTTCGCGGATTTCTGCAGACAGTGGGTCTTTTAATTTATGCTACATGCTTCCTCCGTTTGTTTGCCCTGTTGATTTCATACAAGGGATGCTATTGGCGGATGGCTTAGAAGCTACCCAATCAGAGCATGTATTACATATTAACTAAAACTCCTCAATGCTATAAGATATGCATCCCGCGCGGAGCTTGATTGTTTGCTTGTCTCTGCCTCTCTCTCACCCTCTCTGACATTCTCTGCGCCTGACGGAGGGGGTGTGAGCAGAGGTGCTGTTTGCTTAAAAGATACTGACGCTCCTCTAAAAAAATGCTGCTTTATTGCGGTGCTCGGCATATTTAAAAAGCACAAAAGCACACGTATTGATTTTTTGATTGTTGCTTTAATCTCGCTCTCTCTCTCTGACGTTCTCTGCGCCTGACGGAGGAGATGTGAGCAGAGGGGCTGTTTGCACAGAGGCTGTTTGCTTAGAAGATACAAGCACAAGTATTGATTTTTTGATTGTTTGCTTTTCTTTGCGAGCTCTCTCTCCCTCTGAAATTCTCTGCTCCTGAAGCGAAGAAGATCTATTTGCATTCTTTTAATTGTGAGAAAGAACTGTCATCTCTGTCTTGTCATAGAGGACAGTTTAAACTTTGACTAAAGGGTGTTATTTCATGTCTAGAGGGCTCTAATAATGTTAACAGTGTGGGAGAGTTTATAAGGGCTTAAAATATATAAAAATAACCATACAAACATATGGTTTCTACTCATGATTTTCGCTCATCGCGGGGGTTCTGGAACGCAACCCCCGCGATCGAGGAGGGATTACTGTAATTGATTAAACATTGATTTTAGGAAGAAGTTTAGTTTACGACATTCTACTTTAATTATGAAGTAAACTATGACAATAAAGTGGAAATGTCGACTTTAATCTCAACATAAACGGCGAGAATAAAGTGGAAATGTTGACTTTGTTCTCGACATATAGTTTGTTTTTTTCTTCCCAGTATAGCTTAGCTTGAAGCAAGGTCCATATTAATGCAGTTTGCCTAAATGATGGTTCAGTTGGTAAAGATGTCATCACCAAGTTGCACTTGTTTCATTTTATTTTAATTTAGTGAATACTGTGTAATGCACCTGGGCCTGAAGTCTTGAAGTAATAGTGCAACTGGCAGTAATAATACTATTATTTATTTTATTGTTATTCTTTATTAGTTTAAATATTATGCAGTTTAATGATGATAAAGTTGTTTAAAAAGTCACTTTAATGTGTCAGTGGACAGAGATTGTTAACATTAACAGAAAGTGTAGTTGGTTTACAAAAAATATTTACTATTTATTCCTTTTCTAAGACATATTCGGTGCAATACAATTTTTGACAAGCACTTCTGGATATTTTACTAAGTCTAAATTTTTTTTTTTTCTTTGTATGGTTGAAAATATGTTGTCAAAATTATAGTTTGTTTTTGCAAAATGTGTTCAATAAAAAGGTTCTATATTTTGACTGCATCTGTCATGCAATGTGATACCTTCTCCATTAGTGCCCCTCCCCCCTTGAAAACTATCACTTTATGGGGCAATGCAAAACTGTATTAATACTTGTGTGCACATTAAAATGTTTTTTTTTTGTACAATGTACAATACTCTTGACAGTGGAATAGGATATTCTTAGCCAGTAATTGCAGTGGAAAATGTGGTTAACATCCACTCATGCATGGGGAATAAAATACTGTTGAATACCGTGAAACCGGGATAATTTAGAAAAATACCATGATATAGAATTTTGGTCATACCGCCCACCCCTAGTAACACGTATTGTATAAAAGAACATTCTCAAACCTGTTGAATTCAATTCAGAATCATGGGTGTTGCTACAGCATAGCCCTTCAGCTTAGCATGCAACAAAATCAGCGGCCCTGAGCAAAGTGCCAGTCCGTTGCAGAGCATGCTCACACTTTCAGTGCATGTGACCAGTGTAGTCAGAATCATCAATTGACCTGACTAGCATGCAATTATGGGTGTGGGAGGAATGTGAGGATATGCAGAATTTTCACAAATGACAGAGTATGTGCTTTTGCAGTATGCTATATCCAGGTGGAGGCATCCATGACCACTTTGCTACCGTACAACCCACTAACCACAGTAAACATAATAAGTAAATATCATGTATTAATGTGTGAGTGGAAATGTGTCTGTCCAAAGTTTGTTTCTGTCTTGTACCCGGGATTGGCTCTGGCTCCCCGCAACCCTGTATGTAATGTTATTTTCTTTGTTGTACAAGTTGAATGTGATTATATGAAATGTTATTTTCTTCAAATAAAATTAAAAACTAAATGAATAAAATAAATAAAAAATTAATGAACTAAAGTTTTTTTTCAGAATGTGCCCAGCAAATAATATGCTGACATATTTTCATTTTGAAATTTCACTGAAATATTTAACTTGACTGGGTTTCCTAACCTTTTATATACAATTATCTAATTACGGATATCTTTTTTAGATGTTGAACCTTCAGCTGTAATGCTGTGTTTGTAATAATTTTTTTAATTTTCAGCCTGGAAATGAACTTATTCTTTCCTTTTGCAGAAGGTAATATATAATAATACTTATAGTTGAGAAATCTAAAATAATTTAAAGTGGGTATACATCCATATATCAATAATCCAGTTCATTAACAATGAATATTGCAACTGTTAGGGCTGTGCGATATGACCAAAATCTTATATCCCGATATTTCATTTCATATCCCGATATCACGATATAGTACATTTTCTTTGTATTCAGTGAATAGTTTATATAATCACCACTCCTTTTTTTTCATTTAAATTAAAAATCAAAAATGAGAAGTACTCAACTTGTAATTATTTCTGTTCTTTTATTTAGAACATTTGAGCAAATGTTTGACTTAGAATGTAAACATAAAATGTTAATGTATCAAATATAAAACACTTTTCAAAAACAAATTACTAAAGGCCCAATATAAAATACTGCTATATAAAATGCCTGACATAAACAAAATGTGAACTGTAGCAGCAATAACTCTCACAACATATATTAAATATAAAAGGATCAAAGCACTAACAACTAAACTATATAAGGCCAATAAACCCTTTAAACAAAATAACTACAAGTCTAACATTAACTGTCAAAATCAAATGTAAACATTGTACTTCAAACTGTAGCAGCAATAAGGCTTACGACAAAAATATATTAAATATATAATATTAAATATAATATTTTTAGGCTACATTCTAGTAAAATGTTAATTTGCATATCGTAGTGTGGCAAATCTCCGTTAATGAGTTACAGCTGATCGCCCCGCGCGTGGGACTGGACGGCGCTAACGTGTTGATGCCGCCCAGCCCCAAGCATGGGCGATCCGCGGTAACTCGTTAATGGAGATTTGCCGTGTTAATGCAGTTGTGGCATAAACGTAATTTTAACAAGATTAACACTGACGGCAAACGCTGCAGGGAAAATTATGCCTTAAGCAAATTGTTTTGGTAGCAATTAATCTTCCAAGCTTTTAACATGCTCGTTTAAATAGTACCTTTACAACTGTAATATCCTACGTGGCCTGCCTCTCAGTTGTAAACTCTCTGCATGCTCGCTCACGTGCTTTTTGCGGAGGTGGTAGAAGAGGTTTGTCGTGTTGGAGTCTGTGGTAGCGATCGGTTTGCAGCATAATTTGCACAGTACCGTTTTCTGGTCCGTGTCAGACTTTTCAAATCCAAACCATCTCCATACTACAGAGGTAGCCCTCGTTTAGGAACAAGGTCCTTCTGTGTGGAGCTACCTGGTGTTGCCTCGCCTTCATCAGCCATGCTAGTGTGTCTGCATCCACGCAGGCCATCAAAACAATGAAAAAAATATTGCCGTAAACAGTTTATTTTGCGACACCACGAAACAAAAGATAGCGTAATGTGCAGCGATAGACGTTTTCATATTGTCATCCGATATATATCGTTATATCGAACAGCCCTAGTAACTGTTAAGTAATTATATCAACCAGTAATGGTGCACTGCACAATAACATGCAGTGAATACACTTGACTGAGAGTGTTCTAGTTATTTTCACGTGAACAGTGTCTCTTTGTCGTCGCTGGATGGCGTTTTGCTCTGTCTCTGCCCGCTGTCGATTGTTGATCTATACTAATAAAAGGCAAAGCCCTCACTCACTCACTCACTGACTCACTGACTCATCACTAATTCTCCAACTTCCCGTGTAGGTAGAAGGCTGAAATTTGGCAGGCTTATTCCTTACAGCTTACTTACAAAAGTTGGGCAGGTTTCATTTCGAAATTCTACGCATAAGGGTCATAACTGGAAGCTATTTTTCCCCATATAATGTAATGGAGTCTTGAGTTGGAGATGGCCGTGGGGGGCGGAGTTTCGTGTGACATCATCACGCCTCCTACGTAAGTACGTAGAGAACAAGGAAGAACTCCAAACAGCGATGAGCACAAAACGCCATTTCACAATTGAGAAGGCAGAAAAACATTATGAAGCAAATGATGCATACAAGCATATTCATAAGTACAGCTACTGCGGAAACAAAGCATGGCGTGAACCGTAAGTTTATATTAAATTAAGTTCATAGACAGGCTGCCACTAGCGTTTGTAATTTAGTGCCTGCCCATATAAGGCCGCCCATCAGCGCAATCCAATACAAACACTGCCGGTAAATGTTCACGGGTGAAGGACTGTGCTTATGCAGAGGAAGATGAGATGGTCAGGGTGGTGTTTGGCACAAACTCATTGAAACTGCGAGAGAAACTTTTAAGTGCCGGGTCTTAGCTGACATTACACGAGATGGCACCAGTACAGCTGGGAACCTTCGATGCAAGAACACCAAGCGGCTCACATGAACTGACGCAATGCGCAGACAAAAAGCAACAGTTCCAAAGAGTGCTGAACAAAAACTGAATTTTTGAGAAGGCAGCAAAAAAATATGAAGCGTCTGATACATAGAATCATATTCATAAGTGCAGCTACTGCGGAAACAAAGCACACGGTGGAAAAAGTGAATGTCCTGCTAAAGGAAGACAGTGTAAAAAAAAAAACCCGTGCATGCAGTTTGTCACATCACAGATAAAAAGGAAGACGAGCTGTTTATTGATGCAGTAAGGAACTAATCGATGAATGAAACCTCTTATCTTTACAACGATTGACAAACACGGAATGTAACTTGAACACATCCTACAAATACGAGCCTGATTGAAAGAAATAATGATAATCAAATCCTTGATGACAGCAACATTCAATAACACTCACAAAACAATTACTGTATATTGACAATCATGTTACGCTATTTTTAAAATGTTCCCTTTTCTTTTTCATAACTTCTACTTCTCCACTGCGGTACACGGGTATATATATATAAATGTATATATATACCCCGATCTACAATACATACTTTAGCATAGACAAGCCACACGCTGTGGCTAATTGTAGAGTCTTAAGCCTCTAACGCCGACATTCGAGGTTCGATTCCCGAGGGGTGTACTGACTATGTACGCGCTACCTGATTCATTTTACCTTCGATCTCCTTGGTTTGGGACGTATGAAAAATATTAGGTTAACGAGAATCATGTTACGTTATTTTTAAAATTTTCCCTTTCTTAGCACAAGCACAGCTGAGAAGCTTCGATGCATGTACTCCATAACGCGCTAAAAATAACGCATTTAATCACACTTTCAATTCCAAGCAAACGGAACTTTTGTCAATGCATGATTTCCTGGTACATCCATTACACTGATGCACACATCACAGCTACAAAAATGTTAGAGTCGGAATAAAGCGCGTCCTACGACTGATCATTTCGACTACCCGAGCGAAGCCTTGATAAAAGCATGGTTTTGTGCACACTGAAAAGCAAGCAAAATTAGATGCATTACAGAAAGCGGACTTTGTGGCTCTTACTGGGGATCATTGGACTTCCGTGACCGTTAGTAATTCTAAATACATCTAATTACAAAATGTTCAATGATCACACTGTTTTAGCCTAATGTACAAAATAATTTTGGCTAATGTTACTCAGAGTTTAAAGAGTAAGCTGGTCAAATTACCTTTTATGTTTCTGACTTATTTTTTAAGAAGAAAACTGCACTTTATGTTGAAATTTTGGTTATTATTATTTAAAGACAATACTATTCTGAAAATGTACTTAAAGTACTTAAACTACCACTTTACTTTTAAGTCTGCCCAATTTTAACCAGGGATGATATTTTTGTTTCTGTTTTGAATTCAAATGCAGTTTAAAAGCTTTTTTTCAGAAATTAAAACAGCTTCAGTTTACAATATTCATGTCCATGTCTATTATTTGATTCTGTCGCCCACTAAAACCGTTTTAAATAAAAAAAAAACATTTGCGATTTGGGGCAAATTTACGTGTGCGATTACATACGATTAATCAAGATTAATTCTTACACAGCCTCTAATTAATTGGATTAATTTTTTTAATCGAGTCCCACCCCTAATATATATACCGTATATGTAGATATATATATGTAAATTTGTATATATGTGTGTATATACAGTATATATGTAGATATGTATATGTTGTATATACAGTATGTATATATGTGTGTGTATATACTGTATATGTATGTGTGTATATGTATATATATATATATATATATATATATATATATATATATATATATATATATGCCAGCAACACTCATGACAATGACAAAACAATTACATTGTCAATCATGTTACGTTATTATTAAAATGTTTCCTTTTCTTTTTACTTCTCCGCTGCCAATCGCAGGTATTTTGCTATATATATATATATATATAAAATATAAATAGATAGATATGACAACAACACTCATATCAATGACAAAACAATTACATTAACAATCATCTTACGTTATTTTTAAAATGTTTGCTTTCCTTTTTCATAACTTCTTTAACACACTACTTCTCCGCTGCGAAGCGCGGGTATTCTGCTAGTTCTACAATAAAATAAAAAGGGTAATAATTCCAAAACTCTTCGGTTTTAGTATAAAGCTGTAGTTCAGAGTTTCAGCGTAGTATATGTGTACCAAATTTCAGGCTATAGGTTATTTGATTTTTCCTTGACCTTCCTTGGTTGACCTTTGACCCTGGAGGTCAGTCATCACCCAGAAAGCAGACAGTACAGGTCATGTAGTATATGTGTACCAAATTTCAGGACAATAGGTCAAATGATTTATGAGCTACAGGTGATTTAAAATCCTGGACAGACAAACAGACAGCCACGGTAACATATTATATAAAAAGATATGCTACTGCAACCTGGATTGGTGATAATGCTGCTCTTTCCTCTGTATAGTACTGAGGTTGTTTTTGTGTCAAGAGCGGAGAGAATTATCAGGATACAGCTTCTAGCACATTCTGCCTCAGCCATGGGCACAGTATATTTGAACTTCTCCCTTTCGGAAAACGCTTCAGAACCTTTCCTGTAGAGACCTCGTGGTTCAGAAACAGTTTCATCCCAAGAGCTATAAATGCCCTCAATCAGTCCAAGTGCTTATGGTTGAACTTTTTGTACCTACAAGTACAGTTACCTTACTGTAAACTTCCAATGCAGTTGTAATATTGCACAGCCTGAGCCACTTATGCTTTCATATTGCATATTTTTCATAGTTTTTTTTATCGTATTATTATTGCTGTTGTTATTTTACCATTTTATAGGAAAAAAAAGTTTATGGGGGATTTGCATATATATATCATTTTTAATATGAAATGCAGTAAAGCATAAATATTACATTATACAGATAAATTTTTAACTTTATTTAAATAATGTATACTGTTAATAATTAAACATGTGGTCTTGGTGGACAGCGGTAGTGATGAATTGGGATTGTTCCTGACTCGCGCTGTATGCTTGCTGGGACTGGTGCGACCCTGGATAGATAGATAGATGGATGGAATAATTAAACACAATGATATTTAAATTTTCCTTGAAAGTTCTGAAGAATCGCTAAGCGTTCTAAGCTTACAGATGGCTTGACATTTATTAAAGAGCAGATTGTGTGGCGATTTATTACTTGGAGAAAGAAAAGGAAGGACAGGAATTGGGGGTTAGTATGTTTGAAAGAGACGGTACTGCTGTAATAAATTATTTTATCGAGTGTAAAACACGGTGCAGTAAGAATCTGTGGACAGGGCACCAGCTCGTTGCTGATATGATGATATCAAGTATACATTTAGCATTTAAATTGTTCAGAGAGCTGTAATATCATGAATGTGATGTATGCTATGTCCTGTTGGTCTAAGAGAAAGCCCGATTAAGAAGTACATAGTGATATACACATATAGAGTACATGGAAGAACACATAGAATACGAAGCATTTAACGTGCTACTTTAGTTACGATGGGATTTGAGAAACTAGTTAATTAAACAATTTTAAGTTTAACGTTCTACTTTGATGACAAAAGAAGTTATGTGATTAAAGTGGAAATTTCTGCCTTTTTCCCCCCACTGTGTTCCTGTTTATTTTTTTTTTTTCTTTTCTCTGTACCCTAATAGGCTTCCATATGACACCCAGATGGTGGGCTACAACTCGCCTTTTCACAGCGACTTTGATATCTGACCACTTCTTTTTATTTCAGGCACTGTGAGACTTTCTGAACTTGAACATTCGTGTTTCTCTGCCACTCTTATGTCACTTGATCAGCATCAACAAATAGTACCACTTGGCATTCACTGAAATCTTCTTTTTCTCTGTGCTTTTGCTATCGTCTTTTCACAGAATGCTGAACTTATTTATGTTGATTCAAAGAGGCATACGGAGGAGTCGGGGTGGGACTACAGGCATGTGCGTTACATTTCACGCTGACCGGGATTTATGTTGCAGAAGAACGTGAAAGTTGCTGCACATACAGATTTATGCATCTTGATTTTTTTGTACGTTCACATTTCTGTTTTTGTCCGTATACCATGTTTTAGTGTGAATTCTACGCACGGTGTTATACTTGAGGCCCCAGGTGTTCGTGCTTGGAACTAGTGCTACTGTGGAACAATGTGTGCTTTTGTTATGTATATGTAAGAATTTAAGACTAAATATAAGGTCTATTTTAATGTTACAAATAATTGCATTGATTGTGTGATGTGCCTGCCCTTGGTATTAATGCGCATGTTCCGACTGAATGTTGGTTTAAAGAGTGCAGACAGTGTAATACAAAAGGGCACATCCAGAAAATGTGCCGAATGAAATAAAATAAAGGGAAGACACATAAAATGGGTAATAAAGGTAAAAAAAAGGTGCATGAAATTGATGAAACCAACTCCAGTGACTGGGAAACTAAACATTTATCTTGCCTAGAGCTCCATTCTATTAAACACACTGACCGCAGAATAATATGGGTGACACCTAAAGTGGAAGGAGTGACATTAAAAATTGAGTTAGACACCAGATCAGCCCTATCAATTATTTCAGATAAAGATTATAATGAAAAACTTCCAAATGTGAAACTGAAAGGTACTTCAGTAACACTAAAAACATACACAGGTATAAAGATTGAGCCCATTGGTAAGCTCAAGGTGACAGTTGTACATAAAAGCCAGAGACATCTGCTGGATTTATATGTGCTACCAAGAGGAGGTGTTCCCTAATTTGGACGTGAATGGCTAAAAATTATCCAGCTTAACTGGCAGTCCATAAAAGAAATGCAGGTCACCTCAGGACTAAGCACATGTCCTAAGCAAGAAAAACTGAATTCACTATTGGTTCACTATGCACAGGTGTTCCAAGAGGGAATTGGGACTCTCAAACACATCAAGGTACATATTGCAGTGGAAGAGGATGCACAGCCAAAGTTCCATAAGGCTCGCCCTGTACCATATGCTATTTGCCCTAAGGTTGAGGCAGAGCTCAAGCATTTAGAAGGGCAGGGTGTCCTCTCCAAAGGCAGTTGGTCTGAGTGGGCAATGCCCATCGTGCCCGTGATCAAGAAAAATGGTGCTATACGCATCTGTGGCGACTTTAAAGTCACAATAAATCCTGCACTACATGTCGACCAATAAATATCCTTTACCACGCATAGAGGATATTTTTGCCTCACATGCTGGTGGTGAGTACTTTTCAAAGATAGATTTGTCCCAAGCATATGTACAGATGGAATTAGAGGAGTCATCTAAAAAGTACCTCACTATTAATACTCCTAAGGGACTCTTCCGTTATAACAGACTGGTTTTTGGGGATTTTGTCTGCTCCTGTCATGTGGCAGAGAGCAGTGGATCAGGTGTTACAGATCATCCCTGGTACTCAGTGTTACTTACTTGTAGATGGCATAATTGTGACTGGTACTGGTACTTCAACCTATGGCTTTTTACATCATAGTGTAAGATTGACAAACTTGATGAAAGTGAAATAAACTGAGGAAACAAATGCATCACATCTTTGAACCTTAAGAGTCTTAAGAACTGTTGTCTGTCCTTATTACAGTCCTTTAAATGGCTATTAAATAAATTAGTACACCTAACATTTGGCAATCATCCATGCACTGTGATAGGTTAAAATTTACTCAACCGTAATGTTATCCAGTGCTTTATGGCATTACCATTATAAAGTGTTTAATCTGTAGTACTGTTAAACAGTAACTATGAAGACCTACAATAGTAAAGAGTATCTACAGTATATTACTAAACGAAGGTTGTATATATGCATGGATGCCAGAGGCCAGAAGCAAGCCGTGCACAATATAACCGCCGCCCGAACATGCACACCACCGCATATGCAGCCTTCGTTTAGTAATGTAGATCTCCAAGCCGGGATCCGCGACCATGGTCATTTCAGCACGTGAATCCGCTGCCGTCACCATCAGGTAACTAGGTGGTGTCGAAAGCGCATGCACACAGTGCCTCAGCGCCCCAGAGTCAAACCCAGCGGCTTCCCAGAGTCAGTAGCTAGCGCCCAAACAACACAACACAACCTGTAAGGATTTACCTATCTGAGCCTGTATTTGGACATGGACAACTTTATGTTGCCTTTTTAAGAGTCTGGCGTTCGTGTGACGTTAAAGTGAACGTTTTAACTACTCCATACCAGGCAGAGCTGAAGGACAGGAAACCATCTTTACCAAAAATGTTGTTTATGAGGAAATTTTTCATTAACTATTTTGAATTTACCTTTTTATGATTTTTTTGTTTCCAATTTACTTCATTTAAACCTTTTCACTCTGATATTTTTTTTTTACTTATGAGTGCAGCAACCCAAAGACATTTTCGACATAAATGATTTAATAATTACATTTCAATTTTAGTTTTAATAAATTGGTTAATTTTAGTACAAATATATTAATTTAATTAAATGAAAAGTTTCCCAGGAAGCTCCCACCCTCCATGATTTGTCATCCCTCCAAAGATCGGACAGAACAGAAAGTGATTGCCATTCTTGGATTTCCGATTCTTTACAGAATCCGGGGTTTACTGGTTAAAACTAAAATAGTACTATATTCTTAAAAAGGCTGCATGTGTATTTTTGGCTTAATTAATACATACTCACATTTTCATTACATGTGCATATTTTGCAGCATTGAACACTATTTTTTTTACGTTTAGTTTGAAATATCAAGTACAAGTTGTTTTTTTTTTTTCTGAAGTACATAGTTATGCCATTCCTTTAAACATCATACTGCTTTTTATTTTTTGCTTTAATGCTTAGTTTGTTGTTACAATAAATCAACCGGTTTGATTTACATGTTTTAATTTTTGCTCCTTGTTACATTAAGTGATTATTTTTCCCGTTTTTTGTTTCCCAAATAAGTTTTAACCATTAATGTAGTTCTCACCATTTATTAGGAAACACAAAAAAGAGAGTGTAGTTGCAAGCCTAATCAAATAACCTTCTTGTTTATTTCAGACAAACTGATTATTAAATCTTGTTGTCCCTTCACACTTTACCCATTGTCCGCAAACTAGAGCAAGATGACTGTGCTTGTGCTTTTTTTTATATAAATGTTACCTAGGTACTCTCACGATCAGCTTCAGAATAAGCAGTGCCCTCTTTGACCCTTTGGGATAATATAACAAAAAACTTTTTTCTTCTTTATTGGTGGCCTCAGCCAAAAAAACAAATAACTTCTAATTTATGAACTTCTGGATCTATACTCACTTCATTCTTTACATAAGTAATATTTAATTAATAATTCACTTTTGATTCTGATTAGGATAAAATAATTGGTAAAACAAATTTCATATAATTGAATCTTACAGAGAATTTGCAGTTTGGTAGTTATTTTTTTACGCTTAAATTGGTGCCACTGAAATAAACTTACTTTATAAAAGGTTATCGTAAAGAATGATAGGAAGGGGAAAATGCTTAATTTTAAAATATGACCTTCTTAAACTATTGTTATTGGGCTAGTTAATGTCAGTACTGTAGGTGAGTGTATGTAGCACAGATTATTTTGCAGCCTGAGCACATTTAAAACATTTTATAGAAAGTAATACAAGGTTAAAGTTTAGTTTGGTATTTTTGCATTTGATGTTATTTCCTCACAGTCATGGTATTCATTGATTTGACAAGGACTCATTTTTATGAATTTCAATAAATAATGAGAGTGTTGGTGTTTAAAATGGAGTTTACGAGACCCATTGTAGAAATGTACATAGAAAAGCCATATGATGTACCAAATATGTCCACTTTAAAACACTAAAGGTTTTGATTTCAGAAGCATGCCTTCCACATTTCTGAGGTATGGTTATGATAACAAAAGGAAACAGGAAACAATACATTTTCTTGCAGATTCTTTTTATTTTAAGTATACTTTCCTGTTCACTTTTCTTTTCACAGTGACTGTAGTGGGTGGAATTTTTATGAAAAGAAGGAAGTGTAATAGCATGAAACCATATACGTGTGATAGAGCCATATACCATTAACAATGGAAATATCTTTTATTTAAAGATTAATTATGTTAACCATAACAAATTTTCAATGTTTTTTCAATTAAGCATAAACTGTTTACATAATACTGTACTTGACACTGCAGTTACTTGACAGTACTTGGAAAGCCTTTTCTGCTGCCCTATTGGCAACAAAAGTACCAGTTAGTGAATGGTGTTTATTGTGGATACCAAAGACAATGAAGCTAGGTAAAAACAATTCTTCAGTCCCATTCAGGTTACTAACCTTTCATTGCTCACTCCTGCATTACTCAATAGGTCACAAGACTGTACAGTTAAATAAAAACTAAATGATAGATATATAGATTGCATTGAATTACAGGAAATCCCCACACCAACATAGGAGAACATGCAAAGTGCACACAGTCATATGCATCTCTGATGATCAATCCTAAACAATCTGTCGTTGCAAAAAGATAAGATCAATAAACAAGCTTTTTCTTCTGAAAACTAATGTTCCGAGTCTTCCTTCTTTTTTCATTGCTTCAAGTTTAATTGGGGAAAAGATGAGAAAATGTTTTCAGAACTCTGTTATTGACAATGTCTGAAAATTCATCCTTAGCAGTCACAGAAACAGCAGCTTTGTGTACCAAAGTGAGCTTGTCCCTTGGCATGTCTAAGTTTTCATCGTTGGAAACATCATGTTGACTCCCAGCAGGAAAGACACTAGTCCTCTAAGGATGATATTTGACCTTTTTAATTGGAGCTGGCTAGAGCCTTGCCATCAGTTTAGATGGCAAATGTTTTTCTTTTTGTCTAATTCTGACTCTGTGTTTCCCGTCATCTTCAGTCTGTTGGCACTCCTCATCAGTATATTCTGGCTCATACGGATATAGTTTACAGTATGTGTATAAAGTAGATTAATACACAAGAATGTTATTAATTTGTAAATAAAAATTCTGTACGTTTTAAGGCTTTTGTTTCTATGCCATTGTATGTTATGAAATTGTTTAAAAAAATGGATTCAATGAAGAATGCAATTTTCCATGGCATACAAAGTGCATACAATGACTGTAAAAAATAGCTTTGACTTGAAAAATACACAACATACTGTTTAACAGTTCAGTACTGTACCAATTTTAAATAGTGGTAAAACTTAATTAGTTTTGAAATAATCCAACCTTGGAATTTTTGTTTATTGAACAATTTTTCATCTATAAAAAGCTGTTAGCTCAGTTCTACTGTTTAGCAGAAATACTAGGTTTTTGGAACAAAAGTGAGTCATCTCGGCAGCTCTGTATATAGGCAGTGAGGGTACTTCCAGTGTGACTGGCATGTAGCGCGTTTGTCTGTAACACATCTGCCACAGGTGCCCAGTTGTTTTTAATGTGTGATTGTCACATAGCAATCTGCTGCCCTGAATGTTCAGCTGTCACAAGTTAAGCTAATCTTTCCACTGACCTGAGAGATGTGGTGATTCTTTGCTTAAGATCTTCCTAAAGCCTCAGTACAATAACTTCACCCAATTGCTTTCTGGTTGGTATAGCATACTGCAGTTCAAAAACCTGCATAGTTTGCCAAAAGCCTTCGTTTTCAACAATGGTGTAGGTTCTCATATCTTTACAGATAAAAATTACTGCTATACTGGGAGTAACTCAATGTGCAGCATGGAAGGTATGGAGGGATTTGCAGTAGTTTAAACTGTATAAAACAAAAAAGCATGAATAAGAAATTGCAGATTTTTAAAGGATAAAAATGGTTTAACTTTACTGATGGCTCTAAGCTGAAAAAAGTTACTTTTGACCACAGCATTTATCTGCTTATCAAGTTTGAAATCGGAGTCAAAGAAAATACAAATATGTGCAGTTAGTGAACCAAGATTGCTGGTGATACTATTAATGGAGTGGGAAATGTCAAAAGATTAATGCTGTTTTTGATTAATTTAGTAAAAAAATTTGTCATTATCCAATATTTGCTATCATCTAAGCAACTAAAGAGAGCAGTGAGAAGTATCCTTATCTTTGGACTACAGAGGCAAGCAGACTTGGATACCATTTGTATAAAAGTGACAAGTGATGTTATACTTATGAAGAATGTGGAAAGTGGCACCATATACTAAGAAACAAGAGCTTGTCTCAGAATAAACTCTTGTCATACTCCACATGTATCAGAGGGGCTGTAGGATGATGAACTACCAAAGCTGACACTAAAGATCCTTCTCATAAGGTAGTCTGCAAGCTACACAAAGACAGTCCTCTGAATTCCAAGCCAATGTTCAATTTGATCAATAAGAATGTCATTATAAAACATGCTGAAGGCAGACGCAGCGGATCATTAATCACTTTTAGTAGGGCAGATTCAGTCCTGTGAAAGAGTCTGAATCCAAACTGAAAACTTATTGAGGCAGCCATTTTAAATTCAAAAGTGCAGCAACTGAGACAAAACAACTTTTTCAAAGTCTTTTAGAAAGAAATAGGCCAAAAACTTGTTGAGCAGAGTTTAAATTATTAATTTTAAAACATGACAGAACAGAACCTGTTAAAGAACTGTTTATAATAGACAACACTGTAAGCTCTTTAAAAAAGGTGAGCAGGCATAATGTCTAATGTGCAAGAAGAAGGCACACTCAAGAACAAGGTTACTCAAATACACAGGGAATACTAGTTAAAACTGACTGAAGACAGCAGTGTGTATGACAAGAATGGATGGATTCTGAGCTGGATTCACAGCATTAGATTTAATATCGCCAGTCCTATTAATAAAAAAATATAAGAACTCATCACAAGTAAGAGAAGATGAAACCCTGCTAAGAACTTTTATTTGTTCTTCCACTTCCTTTCTGCTTTCCTACAAGTCTGTCTGATGGAGCAGGTAGCATCATTGAATCATGGCTGTGTATTTCTCTTTTGTTTTCACTTTTAGAGGAGCTACAGAGTTCAAAATTTGAGCATAATTAAAATTAACTAACAAGATCCTCAATACTTAAATGTGATGCAGAGCCATTAGCCGAATAATTGTATGAAATAGCTAGATCAGCAATTGAAAAGTGATTACCTGTACAAGAGTTTAAAATTGGATACAATATATGGGAGTGATTGTATTAAGAAGGTGCAGGTAAGCATCAAATGCAATAAGAATGTTTTCAGAAAATCACGTACTAGTCATTTCAACATTATAGACAGAAAAGCGGTTGGGGAAAAAAAAACAAACAAGTTCAAGTGTGTGTACATGTTCATGACATGCAGTAAATCGAGTAAGATGAAAAACTTAGAAATACTCTAACCAAGGGCATTGATGGCCAGCATATGTTAAATGTTAAAGTCTCCAAGGATTAAGACATGATCTGATCAATTTGTAATTGTTGACAGAAATTCAGAAAATTCACGAATAAAATATTGTTTGGAGTGAGTTTTAACTGAGTTTATATCAAAAATTGGAAATCCAAATAACGTAAAAAGAAGTTGCTGTTAAATATAAAAGTTTTTTTATTTAAAGATCTAGTATTAATTAAAGCCATCTTAGCCAATGCAGAACCTCTTAAAAATGGTGGCAAAAATTTTAGTTTTTAAAGGTTGCTGCAAAGGCCCACAGCTGGTAGCAGGCTGGAATCTGCCGAATGGCTAATGACAAAGGGTTTTTAGCTTATTCCAAAAAAAAAAAAAACAAAATGGGAAAGACACACATTGAATGTAACTAAGCATTTCCTGACACTTACCCACACATTACCACTTTTACCCCAACCTCTCTGGTGCTTCTTCTGACGCTTCCTCCAGTTCTGGGTGCATGGCAGGCAGCATTCATGTGCTGCCAATGGCAGGAGTAAAGGAAGATAGTAAGTCAATCCAGTAGAAATATCACTGAGAGTCTGACAATCATAGTGTATCATGTATGCACAGTGAAAAACCAATATTATAATCAAAAATAAAAATAAACACAATCATAGGAATAACAGTGGAATGGCTTTAAATGAAGAAAATATATGTCCTTGAGTGGCCCAGTGAGAGTCTTGACCTTAACTACATTTAACATCTGTGGCGAGACCTAAAGAATGCTATACAATGCCACAGAGCTTTTAAGATAACTTGGCAAGTGCTTTTGAATCATCACCTGAAACCATTACCTTGGAACTTCTTGGGCCATCCTCCTAGGTGGCCCGGCAGTCCTGACCTCCAGTCACCTATAAAAGGACCGACAGAGACCTGCATGAGAGTAGATCTCCCAACCACTATTTTCTGGAATTTAGGAACTCGGTATTCTGTTTTTTGTATTCCCACTTGTAGAGCTCTTGGTCAGCTTACAAAAGATAAAACCTTATATAGTAATATGTCACCTGGTGGTAGATAGTGTTGTAAAGTGTGTACAGAGATTTTTCAGGTAAAGTAGACAGTAATTTCAAGTTGAGGTTATTTACACTCACTACTGTCACACTGCTGGAGAATGGTGAAATGTTGTAGGTTGAATAACACATGAAATTAAGACTTTTCACTGTATTCTATACATGTAACAATAATGGAACCTATGACTATGTCCATCCATTGTTAAAAACATTCCTGGATTTGCTGTGTTGATACAAACCTGTGTTTCAGAAGTAGGACTCTTAATTTGAAGAAAGGTTGTGTGTGTCAAGTGCGTTTTTTGCACTTTTATCATATTTTACTGTTCTGAAATGGTGTAAAATAAAAGTGTAATTTGTCATCTTATTTGCATTGTTAAAATTGTTGAAACTGAATATTTTGTATTTAAATCAATCAAAATTCATGCTTAATGACAGAAAGTAATTAACATCATCGATAAACTGGAAAGTACTCCATCCCCTTGAAAGCTCTGTTATGTATTTGTAGCTCCTACTAGATTTTAATTGCTTTTGAAATGTTAAACATTTACTGTAATGGAAGGTGTATAACAGTTAAGTAAACTTACAGATTTAAAATTAGTATTTGTAACAGTGTACTTGAGATTTACATTGTAGCTCACTAATTTTACATTTTTGGGTTTTATAAAATGAATCAGAATTGCCTTCTGATTTCACAAAGCCGCATACTGAAACTGTTAGTTAAAATATGGACCAACAAAAGAAGATTGACTGCTTTCACTGATTTAAATAAAACCTAAAGTGAATAACCCTGATTAAAAATTCAATTCTTTCCTTGCTGGAATTAAAAAAGATACATAAAATAACTTCACCCTTGATTTTTGTAACAGTAAAAAGTATTTTCCTTCCTTCATTTTTAATTATCTACAAAAGCAGAATTCCAGTTAATGTCTGCTTTTTTTTTTATTATTAATCAAAGTGTACAATTTTTCACACACTCGAAACAGTGCTAACACTGCATAGGATCCTCGCAGTTTCTTTAAAGTATTTGGAAAGTTTTAATTTCTCTTGGGCTTTTAAATTGCCTATTTAGGTTTTGCTGCACATTGTTCAAAGCATATATAAAATACCACTGCGAGTTGTTCAAAATGACCATACGGACTTCCATAACACTGTTACATCCTAATTGCCCTTTTCGACAAGTGCCAATTTCCTTCAAGGAAAATAAAATCTCTTAGAGTTGACATACATCAAACTTCTCTCGACAGATGGATCAGAATGTCCTCCAAGACTTTGCCGTGTGAAATATAAATTCTCCCTGGATTTCATTTAGCCTTGCTGGCCTTGTTAAGGCGTCCCCCCTTCTCCGCATTAGGCTAGAACCTCTGGAAAGACCTGACTCTAATTCCAAGAGTGGTTCAGATCAATAACTATCAGTGTTTGGTTTTGGGCTGCTGAATTGGTCACGGGGTGACTGCTTTTGCTTTGGTTTCATTTGAGTTAAGTAATTTCAGTTAGAGCTGGGAGTAACTCAATTGGGTGCACTTGTATGGCTAGTGTAGTGAAGCCTGGAGCCTCAACAAGCTTCTTACTGCTGTGCAGTATGACTTTCAGCTAAATTCATTGGGAATGATTTTGTATTTACTTTATGTTCATTATACCATTATACCTTAATTGGAAAAAATTATATAATTTAGTCATAGCAGTGCTTTGTTGAATTATTTAAAGAGAGGATTTATCCCATCCTAAGCCTTTTCTTTACAGAAGCATGTAATCTGAAAAAATCCTGTATAATCAAATTTTGCACAAGTCATTTTAACATGTGGAGCATACTCATGCAATGGTCTACATATATATTTCTTATTGTCTTTCATAGCTAAAATAGTATTTTACAGGGAATAGCTTGAATTGCAGAATTTTAATAAAAGATTCTTTTACCAATAATGTGATTTATTTGTTTTGTTTTATTAAAGGTTATTTGTCAAATAATATTGGTGTTTGAATATCACCACTGAGTTCTGCATCTGACTGTAGTGCTTTTTATGGTTTTCAAGATTATCAGTACATGGCAAGACCACCCTAATGTTTTTGATTAAAATTGCTGATCATTATCACCAAGGACACTACTAATGCCTTGCCTCTAGAAAAAGGTGTAACAGTTGAAAGACAACAAGGATGTGCAATCCTGTCTTGGAAGTAGGATATACTCTAATTTGAGTTCTGCCTAATAAACAGCTTAATTATAGTTTTATTGTTTAAAAATTGTTGACAAAATTTCCCAGTGGTCTGAGAAGCTGATGTACATCTCCAGACACCTGGCATGGTCATTGTGTATATTCCCTTAATGTTTGTGTGCTTTTGCTTTAATTTTCTCCAATAGTCCAAAAACATGCATATTAGGCTGATATATAGCTCTAATTTGACCTAGTTTGGGAGTGCCCTGAATGGTCTGGCAGTTGCTTCTTACCTTGCACTTGATACTGCAGTGATGAACTATTGATCTCTGTGACTTGTTCAGATATAGCAGTGTTGGTAAAATGTTGGACTCTGATAATTAACTTGTGAGCTACTGTATTACATGTTTTGATAGCCAGAATGATTGAATAGTGGCACTTGTGGTGTGTCATTTGACAATGATTACAATTGCTATGTTTAATCTACTGTAAATGTTTAAGTCTGCTCAATAGGGAATTTTACAGCTATGTTTTTGTTTTAATGTTGATGTTTATGTCAGATAGCTAATTAAAATCAGAAATCCAGTATCTCAAGAATATTACCTACAATCAAAAAGGATTCACAATACAGAAATGTTTTGTGTCTGTGTGTTCATTTATATGGTCAAAACTTAATTGGGGCTATTTTATCATGAATTACTTCATCAATGTGGCATGGAGGCAATCAGCTTGTGGCACTGCTAAGGAGTTGTTGAGAAGCCCAGGTTGCTCTGATAGCGGCCTTCAGTTTGTCTGTATCTTTTGGATCGGGTGTTTCTCATCTTCCTCTTAACAATGCCCCATAGATTCTCTGTGCGGTTGAGGTCAGGTGAGTTGGCTGGCCAGTCAAGCTCAGTTAAACCATGGTCCGCAAACAATTTGGTAGTAGTTTTGGCACTGTGGGCAGGTGCTAAGTCATTCTAGAAAAGGAAATTGACATCTCCATAAAGCTTGTCAGCAGATGGAAGGATGAAGTGCTCAGAAATCTTCTGGTGGATGGTTGTGTTGACTTTGGACTTGATAAAAATACTAGACCAAACCCAACAGATGTTATTTCTGGGAGTGTTTTGACATTAGAAATGCAACAGTTATAGATATCTGTACATGGTGGCTCTTGATACACTGACACCAGCCTCAGTCCACTCCTTGTGAAGCTTTCCCAAGTTCTTGAATCAACTTTTCTTGATAGTCCTTTCAAGGCTGTGGTCATTTCTGTTGCTTGTGCACCTTTTCCTACCATACTTTTCCCTTCCAGTTGACTTTCCATTAATATACTTTGATATATTACTCTGCGAATAGCTAGCCTTTTAAGCAATGACTTTCTGCAGCTTACCGTCTTTGTTGAGGGTATTGATGATCTTCTGGATGACTGTTCTGTCAACAGTCTTCCTCATGGTTATGGTTACATGTACTTAACCTAGATTGAGAGATACATGGTATTTATACTGTTTGAATAATAATTTACTCAAAATTCGAATTATGATTTTTCATGAGCCATCTGCCATAATCATCAACATTAAAACAAAAAAGGCTTGAAATATTTTGCTTTAATGAATATAGCATATATGAAGGTTTACCTTTTTGAAATGCATTACAAAAGCAAATTACCTTTTTTACAATATTCTAATTTTTTGAAATTTGCCTGTATATACAATATGTGTTTGTCTGTGTGCATCCAGTTGTTTTTGTCTCTGTCATTCCATCAAATGGCACATCTCAAACTTTTGTTGTAGTGTGTGACGCATTTAGAGATCCCCAAAACACCCACAGCTGAAATTCTATTTACTACTCGCACTACAGCATGAATAACAATTTAAACTACACATTTCATGTAATAGTGTTAGTATAGTGCTGAGTAATTTGATAGCAGCACTTAACCCATTGTAGGTCCATATTTTCTGGTGAGGCTGTAGAAAACCAGGAGTGTGGATATTGCAGAATAATTTTAAAACTTGGTGTGAGGAGGTGGAACCTGGAAAAGAGAGACATGCGGGAATGCTTGTTTGTTTTTGTACAGTTTTATTTTGCTTTTATGGTTTGGATATATTTTGCTTTACAGTAAATTATAACTTTTGTTGGCTAACTAAAAAGATTATAATGTGCAAGCTTTTGGGGCCTGAGTTGCCTCAAAAGCTTACATATTGTATGTAATCTTTTTAGTTAGCCAATAAAAGGTGTCATTTTGCTTGGCTTTTCTCTACATTCATAATGGCTAACACGGTACAACACCCTAGTATTACAGTAATTTATAAGTTATTGATTTTGTTATTTTTGTTTGTGTTATCTTTTGTCATTAGTCAGGTTCTTAGTCCAGCAGGTCATTTGCCTCCTTAGGAAAGAACTTAGTTTTGCCCTGCTACATAGTCCTCTGCTAGTGAAATGTCATGCCCTTTAGAAGGCTTTGAACTTTATCCTCTAGGGATTAGTTAATCTGATTTGGTGGAGAAACTGACAGAGAGATTCAGAGTTAAGTGTGAAGAGGTCTGACCATTCAGTAGCAAGAGGGGGTGCAGAGCGTCTCCATGACTGACTGCTGAAAAGGATTCTGATTTTTATGGTACAGAAAAGCTCTGAATATGAATAAGGCTGCAACAGAGCTCTTTATTTGTAAATATTGATTTTTGCCCTGGACTGGGTTCATTTTCATAAGGGTAAAACATTTTTTGTTTTATCTTCACGTTTAATATTTGTATATATTGCATTTTCCCTTTACTTTTTTCCTTTCTCTCTACTGTAAATATTTTCTCTGCACCTGAACTATTTTAAAAAGTCTGTTGTAGTAAAGCATTTTTAATACCTCGCTGCCTTTTTTGCCTCTGCCTTTTTCTCTCCTGGTTCTGGTCAGTCCCAAAATACTAGAAGGACATAAGGTATACATAAAGAAAGGACATTACAGTACAGTAATCCCTCGCTACATCGCGCTTCGACTTTCGGCTTCACTCTATTGCGGATTTTAAATGTAAGCATATCTAAATATATATCACAGAGTTTTCCCTAATTCGCGGATTTCTGCAGACAATGGGTCTTTTAATTTATGGTACATGCTTCCTCAGTTTGTTTGCCCAGTTGATTTCATACAAGGGACGCTATTGGCGGATGGTTTAGAAGCTACCCATGTATTACATATTAACTAAAACTCCTCAATGATATAAGATATGCTTCCCGCATGGTGTTTGATTGTTTGCTTTTCTCTCTCTCTGACATTCTTTGCGCCTGATGGAGGGGGTGTAAGCAGAGGGGCTGTTTGCACAGAGGCTGTTTGCTTAGAAGATAAGGACGCTTCTCTAAAAAATGCCGCCTTATCGCAGTGCTTCAGCATACTTAAAAGCCCAAAAGCACGTATTGATTTTTTGATTGTATGCTTTTCTGTCGCGCGCGCTCTCTCTCTGACATTCTATACTCCTGACACGCATTCTTTGAAGAGGAAGATATGTTTGCATTCTTTTAATTGTGAGAAAGAACTGTCATCTCTGTCTTGTCATGGAGCACA
>NC_053154.1:88868757-88871257 GCF_016835505.1 Polypterus senegalus
GCAGTGTCCTTTTAACCAGGGTGCAAAACAAGTTGTAAGTGGATGTAATAAGGCAGTAGTCTGGATGGAATCTGCTTTAGGGATTTGGATTGAAGACTGCCAGAAGAAGAACAACGGCAGTGCTACACAATCGCCTGAAGTGGCTCCTTTAAGGGCTGTAACGCTCTCCTTTGTTGTGCAGTAAAATAAAACTCATTTTTATCGGACAAGTCATCGTGTCATTGTTGGTGAGTAACCATAATTAATTTTCTACTTAAAGTACTTAGTACATGTACGTACGTTTAGTGTCACTGTACACACACATTTACTGTATCCTATTTTGTTGCATTGTACGTATTTATTGCTGGTGGCATGTCTATCGTAATGGCTGTAACATGTGATATCGGAGACACTCAATATCTTTAAAATAATATTTAGGTTTTACTTATATACATAATTTCAATGAATCTTACCTAATATCTAAGAGAATACAAAGGGATTATGCTGTATAACTCTGCGGGGAATATTTATAAACAGTGTGGGAGAATTTATAAGGGCTTAAAATATATAAAAATAACCATAGAAACATATGGTTTCTACTTCGCGGATTTTCACCTATCGCGGGGGGGTCTGGAACGCAACCCCCGTGATCGAGGAGGGATTACTGTATATGTATGTATGTATATGTATATATGTATGTATGTATGTATATGTATATATGTATGTATATATGTGTGTATATATGTATATATATGTATGTATATGTATATATGTATGTATATATGTGTGTATATATGTATATATATATGTATATATGTATATATATGTATATGTGTGTATATATCTATACTAATAAAAGGCAAAGCCCTCACTCACTCACTGACTCACTCACTGACTCATCACTAATTCTCCAACTTCCCGTGTGGGTGGAAGGCTGAAATTTGGCAGGTTCATTCCTTACAGCTTCCTTACAAAAGTTGGGCAGGTTTTATATCGAAATTCTACGCGTAATGGTCATAACTGGAAGCAGTTTTTCTCCATTTACTGTAATGGAGATGAGCTTCAACGCCGCTGGAGCAGAGTTTCGTGTGACATCATCACGCCTCCCACGTAATCACACAGTACATAGAAAACCAGGAAGACCTCAAAAAAGCGCTCAAGAAAACATGCATTATATAATTGAGAAGGCAGCGAAACAATAAGAAGCGAGCGAGTGACATATACTACCATATATTCATGACTGTTGCCAGCTCGGAAAGAAAGCATGGTGTAAACCTAAACTTTAAATTAAGTTCATAGACAGGCTACCGCTGGCGTTTCACATACACACAGGTAATGCGGGATACAAGTTTAATGAGAGGACGCAGGATATAAACGAGAGTTTTGATCACTTTGTAACTAAGTTAAAATTGTAGGTGAAGGGGTGTGCTTATGCAAATTCTGAGAGACTGTGTTTGTGGGGGATTGACAGTTAAGGCGGGTGGGGAGTCACGTCATCATCTCCCCTCCCACCTCATTTTGCTCTGAGCTGAGCTCCGCGGCTAATGCTGTCTTCCGAAGCAACTTCCTCAGACTGCCACCAAATACTCACAGAAAAATCCACAAGTTAATACACACGCTGTCTCTATAGAGTTTCTACACACTGAATCCTCCAGGCACTACTTACAAAAGGTCACATTGACAATCGTGTTACGTTATTTTTAAAATCTTTCCTTTTCTTAGCACAAGCACAGCCGAGAAGCTTGATGCATGTGCTCCATAACGCTAAAAATAATGCATTTAATCACACTTTGCATTACAAGCAAAGGGGAGCTTTTGTCAATGCATGATTTCCTGGTACACGGATTACATTGATCAGCGCATCCCGATTCATTTTACCCTCGCACCACCTTAGTTTGAGAAGAAGTATGAAAAAATATGAGGTTAACACAGAAAAACAGATCACCAATTCAAGCCATCAATAATTGTTTTGGTAAAGCCATCCTCCTTCCATTTTATAATTTTTCCGCCACTAGCCATGATTAAATGAACGGTAAAAAAGTAAGAGCAAAGCGAGGGTGACTTATTTAGGCAGGCATATATATGACAGCAACACTCATGACAATGTCAATCATGTTACGTTATCATTAAAATGTTTCCTTTTCTTTTTCATTACTTCTTCAACACAATACTTCTCCGCTGCGAGGCGCGGGTATTTTGCTATATATATATATATGAATGACCTCCAAAGAGCGCTGAGACTTTTGATATCATGAACGTGTCTGCAAACTGGGGTCTCCTGCCCAGCAAAAGTCGAGCAGCCAGCGCGCGTGCATAGCTGTGCCGGCCTTTAAGACGCTGACTGCGCTTCTGCCTTAAGTCAAAGTGAGCACTTTTAATTTTTTTCATCCTCCCCTGCGCTATAGCCCAGACAAGTGCAAACACGGACCCCTTTTCTACACCACGGCAAAATAATATTAAGGCGATTCACAATCGAGGCGAGGCACAAATTTGAACGTTCACATAGAAAATGTAATTTCAA
>NC_053154.1:88878757-89008757 GCF_016835505.1 Polypterus senegalus
ATACTAACTGCTCCACAAAACAGAAGGGAAGTAACATTAAGTTTTGCTAATAATTTTATTGACATTTTGGAAAAACAAAAAACTTTTCCAACAGTATGCATTATGCTATATTCTACTAAACAACTTATTTTCTAAAATATACTTAAACTGTCCTTATACAGTGGAACCTCGGGTCACGAACGTCTCAGAACACATACAAATCGGGTTCCGACCAAAACGTTCGCCAAACTTTTTGTATCCCTTTCCCTCGGACGGTCTGGCTGCGCAGTGTAGTGGCAGCCAAGACAGGAGTTTTCAGAAAGGAGTCTAGGCTGCAAAGATTCCGCCAGCAAAGGGTAAGCTTTGGAGACAGAAGATGGTGTGCAGCGATCGGGCGAGGAGAAAGACTGCATTTTAACCTTTATTTTAATGGATTTATTTATTATGGATTTTATCTCCACGTTTCACTGGTTTTATGGATTTGCTATTTATTCGGGTACTGTATTTTTCTGAACACTGCACAATGGACACTTTTGGCTTTACTTTTGACTGTTTTTAACAAAAGCACTTGAGCACTTTCCACAATCCCCTGGCTTCAATGAGATTTCTCAGCTAATCATGGTCATAACTATCAACGGTGTTGGTTCAACAGACTCCCATGTGCGAAAAGGGAGTTTGTAGGGGACCGGCATCGTCATACTATTATACAGTAACCAGGTACATTACACACTATTGAAAAAAAAATAAAACAAGTACAACTTGGCTTGCAGTATTATCCAGTAGTATAGAAAAAGTATTCACACATTTGAACATAATGGTCCACAGCTGAACTTTTAAAACCAAAGTATCTTCAGACAACGGACACGACACCTTTTTTTCTTCCAAATTTCTTCTGTGTCATCATGTTCAACTTTATCTTCTGCTACAGCTTCCGTTTAGGAATGTTCTCTGTCCATTTTCACTGCTCAATACCTCCACTAACGCATGCAGTCTGTTGTATGCCTGTTTAGCGGTGCAGCAGTGAAAAAAGTCCCCCCTTAAACAGTTTCCCGCTGTGCCACGTTCCAAACGTTGTTTAGGCTATTTAAACTGGTGTTCTGGTATAAGAAAAATCCATATCATAACAAAAATAAAAAATGTTTTTTGGCATGAAGCGGTATACCACCCAGCACTACTCACAAATATGCTACTAATATGTTTGTAAAATCAATTTAAACTTTCAGTGCATTACATTACAGGTCTATGTAGAAGAAAGGGTGTGTTAAGAAGTTGAATTACAATATTTTTTGTTAGAACATTATTTCCTCTTTAGTTTAGAAAATATTAGATGGATTTTTGTTTAACTTGCAAAATATTTCATAATTATCAAAAGAAATGAGACTATTAAAAATGAGACTAAATGACACTGAAAAGGCTTTATGCTAAGTTTTCTTAATGCTTCACAATTTGGAATGTGGATGGATGTAATTTATTTCACAGAACAGATGATAATGTAAACTGAGAGTGATTAATGACATATCCATTAAACAGATTATCCTTTATAGTTATGCCCATTCAGTCATATCAGTCATTCCACAGACGTAAAGAAAATGTGCAAACTCCATAAAGACCCTAACAAGGCTATAATCAAGTGTTGTATACCGGTAATTAAAAAAGAAAAAGTACACACTACCAATTTTTTAAAAGGCTATTATACCAGGATTATGCAAATTCTGGTAATGCTATTACAGTAGACCCCCGTGAAGTCGCGGACTCTGTCATTTGTGGATTTTTTCTTAGACCCTAACTAATAATTGTTAGTGGAAAGCGCAAATATCCTCCGCAATTTTTTATGGCTTTTTTCGTGGCAATACTGTGCTGCAGAGAAAACAGGAAGCAACCACTGAGGGAAATGCGGTTTGGGATTGTTAAAGAAGCCGATCCGAGAGCGTTATTCATTTTTCCTTGCTGCTGATTGACTGCTGCCATGTGAAGCGTACCCTGGTGAGTAGGTTTACCACCGCTGATGGAAACGTGGTTTGAGATGGTGAAAGTAGCCAATCCGAGAGCGTTATTCATTTCTCCTTGCTGCTGATTGATTGCTACCATGCCACCACGGTTTGGAATAGTGAAAGTAGCCAATCCGAGAGAGTTATTCATTTCTCCTTGCTGCTGATTGATTGCTGCCATGTGATGCGTCTCCAGGTAAGTGTGTTTAGCACTGAGGTTTGGGATGGTGAAAGTAGCCAATCTTTGAGCTTTATTCATTTCTCCATGCTAATGATTGACTGCTGCTTTGTGACGCGTCTCCAGCTGAGTGTTCCATTTTGTTATTGTTATTCTTAAATGGACACGATGTTGTTGAGTCGCCCTGCACCTTCTAAGGCTTCTGGAACTGAGCCTAAGCGCCAGAAGAAGTTTAAAACACTCCAGGAGAAGGTTGAACTATCGGATTTGCTCCGGAAACTAAAAAGTTATGTTGCAGTAGTGCGCCACTATGGCATTATTGAAAGCACTGTATGCTACATAAAGAAGAACGAAGCTGCGATCTGGAGTACCGTATCTGTAAGTTTCTGTGATAGTGCCTAAAAGGTAACAACCATAAGGAATAAAAATATTGGCATTTTTTAACCAGCTGTGAAAATTGAACTTGAAGATATTACAGAATATGTTTACTAATGGTATTATAAGGTTCGTCTCACTGAAGGAGGCAACGTGTCAAATCTTTCCAAGCATTTTTCCATTGCTCATGCTTTACAGGAGTTCAGAAATAGACATATGTGAAATATTTACAGTGTAAACAAGGAAAGTTAAGATTATTTCAAAGGTTTAACAAGTGCAGCATTTTCACAGAGCACTAGTTCACAAAGAACACTCTTCCAAAGCTAGTTTGATGAACAGACACAAACACAAACTAGTTCAAGGCTCATTTTTGTGATTCTGCAAAGTGTGCAGCAAAATACATACTAAATACATTAATCCACACTATAGTGAATATATTGCACATAGTCTAATCAATGTACATTTCAATGATAATAATTTAAAGCCTGTCAAATGTCTATATTGCATGCACTGGTTTAAATTCATGTTCCACCAAAATCATGAGAAATTAAGACACTATCAGTTGGGATTTTCAAGTGCAGTTCTTGGGGCTGTGGCTGCAGGTTTTCATCCTAACTATTTTTCTTCTTTTAAGTGGACTGACTCCCCCATTAATTAAGCAGACTGTCATTTCCATGTTTCCATGTGTTAACTACAGAAATTACAAACTGATTATGTTAAATGATGACTGGAGGAAGCAAGTGTGTATAATAACATGTCTGCTTTGTAGTTTTCAAGGAATGGATTTAGTTTAATGAGACTATGTACTAAAAGTAAGTTGTTTCCTCAGGTTTGCCATAGTTAAGAAGAGATATGCTCTCATGTTTTTTTTCTTTTTTATTTTTTTGTAAAAGCATGCATGTGATTAATAAAGTTTATCTAATGAAGGAGATTTATGGGTAGTGTTGTATTTAAACTGTTTTTAAATGAAATCTCAATATTTTCCACACTGACCTGTTTCCCTTTTGTTTTATTTTATTAACGAGCAATGTCTAAGTTCGGTTACATGTGTGTGAGATTGGGATCAATTCATTATTTTTATTGTCCTGTTTAATATTTTGCTCTTTGTTAATATTCTGAAAATTTAAACTGTTGTTTCCTAATAAGTATACAAGTGAATAACACTGAAGTACCTCCTTCCCTTTAGCTTTCAGTTTCTTTTGCACCTGTGAACACATTGTTAATTGTCAGCTAATTTAGCTTTTTGTTTTTTGAAAAAAATCATACTTATAGATTATTATTAATAAATAGGTCCCCATTTTAGTACTAATACAAAACTGTAACCATCAAACATGAAGCCCCTGGCACTGAGAAGCAGGTGTGTTAGTTGTGCCAGTACCATTCTGCCCATGTTGTAATAACCCAATTAGAACTAAATGTATACATATTAACAGTGTATGCTACATGCATGATTAATCTTTGTGTCACTAGAAATCAAAAAAAACATCTGTGTGTGTGTGTTTTTAAGTGGTGTAAATTCACTTCAGTAGCAAGCTGTATATTAGAGACAGTACTTCAAAGTTTATTTGGTCTGATAGGCAAAATGTTGTGCTTTTAGTTGCACACTGCTACTCCTTTTGAAAAGATTTGTAAGAAATAAAAAATACATTGATTTGGGTAAAACGGACAACATGTTACCTAAAATTGTTGTTTTATTTTTGGATTTAATCACTGTTTTTAGCTATTCCACTTTTATTGGAAGTAGTTTACTTAATTTATTAAAAAGATGCACTATAGATTTTAAAGTGTACATAAAATTCTAACTTGAAATAATTTTAGTATCTAAATGGCTTTTTGATAAAATAGTTTTACTGTTTGTTTTTTAAGTATCATCACTTTTACTCCGCACTTGTTTGGGCTACTCTACCCACATCTGAACACATGACCCAAGTATATGTCGAAAAATTATTTTTGGTGTATGGTGAACTTAACTGCTCACAAAAGCATTCACATAACTTAACGTGAAAGTGTTTTTAAATTAGAATAGCTATTTGCTTAAACTTGTTTTGTAGGTTAAAGTCATAAATTTCAATAGAAATAAATTACTTGATCACATTATGTAATTGTTAGCTTGATTGAGCTGTATTTAATTAAGACAACTGTAAAGAAAGTTGTGTTTTAAGACTTACAAAACAGTGTGGATGTGGTCTCTTTGGTATGTAAAAAAAAATAAACGCCTAATAAAATGTGACAAAAGTTTAAAAAAAAAAAAGCGCTAAAGCTTAAATACTGAAAAACAATTTAAATTAAAACTAAAACATATAATTACAAACTAAAAATAGAAAACAATGAAAAATTAAAGCTGAAGAAAAACTAAAAAATACAATAAAAACTAAATACATTCCAAAACTAAAACAAAATCTCTAAAACCACTAAGACATAGAATGTTGTCTACTGCTTTCTTGCTGGTTTTGATTTACTTAATTTCTTTTAAGCAAGTCTTTTGAAAGAGTAAGATTGGTAAGGATTTTTTTATTACAGAGAATCGTTAAGATTAAAACGTTTCAAATGTACATACTCACTTGTCTGTTATTGTTTATCTCATTGTTTATATTGATTTGTAACTAGTCCTAACTTGGACAAGCATGTTAAACCTTCTTCCTCATTACGCTTGAGTGACCCCTTCTCAGCTCTAATTTGAATTTGATTGTATGTGTAAAGTTTCTTTTGTTTGTTAATACAGTTGATTAGAGTTTAACATACTAAAATAAATATGCAGGAAATATACCTGTAATTTATTGGTGTGCTAGCAGAATGTTTGCCAGTTTGCACACATTGAAGTATGGATTTACAACTCAGACTGAATGATGTGTTTCTGTTAATTTTATCACATATCAGTGAAGTGACTTATTTTGCAAAGTATTCTCTACTGTTTGGAAACATGGGGAATTTGGCAGGGTATTATTGATTTGTTTTCACAAATGACCTCAGCAGAATTGATAGTAACACATTTTTCTATTTCAGCAATTATTTTATGCTAAAACTAACCCTAAAAACCAATGGTGCCCTACACATATTGTAACCTTTCTCTATGCAATGTGTCCAGTTTAGTTGCATTCTGATGTGCTCATTTAGTTTAAAGGCTTGTCTTTGAAGTAAAGCATATCTGTGCCTTTTATTTTTAATTTGTTTAATATTAATACATTTTATTATAAAAATTTTTAAGATGCATTATGTTGCCATATTTTAATACAAAAACTGTAGGTGCAGGAATGCAACCAGTTTTATTTTTTTTTTTGCATATGTATGTTTCCTTCGGAATGTAATATTCCCAATAATACAAAGGTTTAAGGTAGTGTGCATGAAGAGTTATGTGCTCTTTTAATATAGTTTTTAACACTCTTACATGTTTCGTCTTTTTGAGATAGACTAGGCTGTTATCTTAAATCTTTGAAAGCCAGGATATTATTACAAACATTACCTTGTCCGCGTCATGAGATTGGTCAGATAACAGTGTAAAATGTGTGACTAAGCACAGACAAATGAAGGTATTCACTCTTTGAAACTTAATTAAACAAATACAATAGACTAACAGATTTGCTGCCCTCTTTCAAGCAATGTTTGTTTTTGTGGTGCTTCAGCCATACTGCTTTAAAGGCCCCTTTCTTTTTTTGCATCATTGAACTGGATCAGTACCTATTTGCATGGGGTGTCTCTATTTCTCCGTGTCCAATGATGTATTTCCTCACTGATACAACATCCATGCAAGTAACGGTGTAGAACAGCAAATAAATTACATTTGTAAGAGTGCATCAACAAGGCTTTTCTATTTCATCAGTTTTGTGGTGAATGATAGTGCTGTCAAAGAGAATCTATATTTGTAATCTAAATGATGGCATGTGAAAGTTATGTTTTGGTAGATGCTTTGGTTGATCCTACACAGTTTCCAACAGTGACTTATGCACATCAAGTATGATGTAAAGGTGGCTTGTTTTTTGTTAATGAGGGTACTCACAGAGATTATAAGAATGCATGATTTTACACAGCTAAGTTACCGAATACAGAAACTATGCATAACACAATACACTTACCCACAATGCAATTCATATTGTGGTTCTTACTTCATGATAGAATATTTACATAATATGAAATTTTCCATAAGAAATAAACTGTATGTTACTTATTATTAGAATTTGATAAATAAAAACATAGCAAAATAAAATAAAATTAGTGTGCAAATATACAAGTTTTAATGCAAGTGTTTTCTTTATTTTTAAATAATTAACATAAAATATTTGTACTGCAGTAATGTACGATGTTTTGCATGTTAACACATGTAAGTAAAAATTTCAATTTACACTGTACATGAGACAATAAATCCCCTAAAAAGTTTAGCATTTTGTTTTCCAAGTTAACATCAAACATTGCTCTAACAATGGCTGCTTTTTATTTGCTGCTTTAATACCTTGATCATAGTTTAGCTGTGGGTTCTGACGGAATGTATCAAGTACTTATAATGCTATATTTCTTAGTATATCTTAGTATATCAGTAATTAGAATATCAGTTATCTGCATAAAGCTGAAACCTTTCTGCTCTGACAATATACCTTCCCGTTGAAAACACTCACTTAGTTACAGTCACAAACATATGATTTGACCAGAAAACCAAGCATTTCAAATTTGGTTTTCTCCCTCAATCAAGTATAATACAGTATTAAACAAAGAGACAGTCCAGTTAATGCTGTGCCAGTGTGCTTTCACATTGGTACTGGTAGAAAATGACTTTACAAGCTACAGCTACATTAAGTGAGAAATGCAGTAGAAGTTTCATTCAGCACATAGTGGTAATTGGGCATTCACTGCCTATAGCAAGGGAAATTCTTTCACATAACACATACCAAGCATAACAATTACTGTACAACAGATAAATGTTTATAAGTCTGGGATGCACAAACCTGGATTCTGTTGAAAAGAAATTGGAAACAAATGATTAAATCAAACTTTAAGATGTTTTTTCCTATTAAATGAAATATATGTATTTTTATACATTCTTGTTTATGTTGTACCAGAGAGTGGCTATGTTTTGCATATTTGTTTGGCATCCAAGTAAGACTTCCATTGTACTCTATGCACTTAACAATACTAGTAATACTAATACTACTACTACTACTACTGTTATTACTCCTAACATCCAAATTGATTTGCCAGTTCAGCAGAGTGAAGAACATGCAACTGGTCAGTATATCAGCAGTACAATACCAAATCTACCAAGGACGCCAGAAATGCAAATCGATGCTTTCCGGTGATACATTTTGTATCTCTGAGGCTAGGGATCTGCACTGGCAATCGGAAGGTTGCCGGTTCAAATTCCATAAATTCCAAAAGGGACTCTGCTCTGTTGGGCCCTTGAGCAAGGCCCTTATCCTGCAATTGCTGAGTGCTTTGAGTAGTGAGAAAAAGTGCTATACAAATGCAAAGAATTATTATTATTATTAAATGAACATGGTACATAATACAACACATTTTCCTACCAATAGCAAAACACAAAAGAAGTGGACAAATTCTTTAAGAAATAACTAACTTCCACATGAATTATTGAAACACAGTGACAGAAATCTCTTTGAAATGAGCTGCACCACAGAAAAACCTGTTTGCAATTAAAAAAAAAATGTGCTTCTCTGATCAAAGGTCAAAAAAGAAGCACACACAGTACAGTGATCCCTCGCTATATCACGCTTCGACTTTCGCAGCTTCACTCCATCGCGGATTTTAAATGTAAGCATCTATACTAATAAAAGGCAAAGCCCTCACTCACTCACTCACTCACTCACTCACTCACTCACTCACTCACTCCCTCCAGGTAGAAGGCTGAAATCTGGCAGGCTTATTCCTTACAGTTTACTTACAAAAGTTGGGCAGGTTTCATTTCGAAATTCTACGCGTAATGGTCATAACTGGAAGCTATTTTTTCTCCATATAATATAATGGAGTTGAGCTGGAGATGGCCGTGGGGGGGCGGAGTTTCGTGTGACATCATCACGCCTCCTACGTAAGTACGTAGAGAAGAAGGAAGAACTCCAAACAGCGATGAGCACAAAACGCCATTTCACAATTGAGAAGGCAGAAAAACATTATGAAGCAAATTATGCATACAACCATATTCATAAGTACAGCTACTGCGGAAACAAAGCACGGCGTGAACCGTAAGTTTATATTAAATTAAGTTCATAGACAGGCTGCCCCTGGCGTTTGTAATTTAGTGCCTGCCCATATAAGGCCGTCTGTCAGCGGCAATCCAATACAAACACTGCCGGAAAATATTCACGGGTGAAGGTCTGTGCTTATGCAGAGGAAGATGAGATGGTCAAGGTGGTTTTTGGCACAAACTCAGCGAAACTGCGAGAGAAACTTTTAAGTGCCGGGTCTTAGCTGACATTACACGAGATGGCACCAGCACAGCTGGGAACCTTCGATGCAAGAACACCAAGCGGCTTACGTGAACTGACGCAGTGCACAGACAAAAAGCAACAGTTCCAAAGAGTGCTGAACAAAAACCAAATTACACAATTGAGAAGGCAGCAAAAAAATATGAAGCGTCTGATACATACAATCATATTCATAAGTGCAGCTACTGCGAAACAAAGCACACGGTGGAAAAAGTGAATGTCCCGCTAAAGGAAGACAGTGTAAAAAAAAAACCCGTGCAGGCAGTTTGTCACATCTCAGATAAAGAGGAAGACGAGCTGTTTATTGATGCAGTAAGAAACGAATCGATGAATGAAACCTCTTATCTTTACAACGATTGACAAACACGGAATGTAACTTGAACACAACACATCGTACAAATACGACCCTGATTGAAACAAATAATGATAATCAAATCCTTGATGACAGCAACATTCAACAACACTCACAAAACAATTACTGTATATTGACAATCATATTACGTTATTTTTAAAATGTATATATATATACCCCGATCTACAGTACATACTCTCGCATAGACAAGCCACACACTGTGGCGCAATTGTAGAGTCTTCGCCTCTAACGCCTACATTCGAGGTTCGATTCCCGAGAGGGGGTGCACTGAGTATGTATGCGCGCTACCCGATTCATTTTACCTTCGCATCTACTTGGTTTGGGACGTATGAAAAATATTCGTTAACGCAGAATCATGTTACGCTATTTTAAAATGTTTCCCTTTCTTAGCACAAGCACAGCTGAGAAGCTTCGATGCATGTACTCCATAACGCGTTAAAAAAATAACGCATTTAATCATACTTTCAATTCCAAGCAAACGGGAACTTTTGTCAATGCATGATTTCCTGGTACATCGATTACACTGATGCACACATCACAGCTACAAAAATGTTAGAGTCGGAATAAAGCGAAGCCTTGATAAAAGCATGGTTTTGTGCACACTGAAAAGCAAGCAAAATCAGATGCATTACAGAAAGCGGACTTTGTGGCTCTTACTGGGGATCATTGGAATTCCGTTAACGTTAGTAATCCTAATTACATCTAATTACAAAATGTTCAATGATCACACTGTTTTAGCCTAATGTACAAAATAATTTTGGCTAATGTTACTCAGAGTTTAAAGATTAAGTTGGTCAAATTACCTTTTATGTTTCTGACTTATTTTTTTAAGAAGAAAAACTGCACTTTATGTTGAAATTTTGGTTATTATTATTTAAAGACAATACTATTCTGAAAATGTACTTAAAGTACTTAAACTACCACTTTATTTTTAAGTCTGCCCAATTTTAACCAGGGATGATATTTTTGTTTCTGTTTTGAATTCAAATGCAGTTTAAAAGCTTTTTTTTTCAGAAATTAAAACAGCTTCAGTTTACAATATTCATGTCCATCTCTATTATTTGATTCTGTCGCCCACTAAAACCCTTTTAAATTAAAAAAAACATTTGCGATTTTGGGCAAATTTACGTGTGCGATTACATACGATTAATCAAGATTAATTGTTACACAGCCTCTAATTAATTGGATTAATTTTTTTAATCGAGTCTCACCCCTAATATATATATATATATGTAGATATATATATGTAGATTTGTATATATATGTGTATATACAGTATATATGTAGATATGTATATGTGTATATATGTATATATATGTGTGTGTGTGTGTGTATATATATTTGTATATGTATATATGTATGTATATGTATATATATGTGTCTGTGTATGTATATGTATATATGACAACAACACTCATATCAATGACAAAACAATTACATTAACAATCATCTTACGTTATTTTTAAAATGTTTGCTTTTCGGGTATTCTGCTAGTATCTAAATATATATCACGGATTTTCCGCTGGTTCGCAGATTTCTGCGGACAATGGATCTTTCAGTGTATGGTGCATGCTTCCTCAGTTTGTTTGCCCAATTGATTTCATACAAGGGACGCTATTGGCGGTTGGCTGAGAAGCTACCCAATCAGAGCACATATTACGTATTAAATAAAACTCCTCAATGATATACGATATGCTTCCTGCGCGGTGCTTCGCACACTTCAAAGCTCTAACAGCCCGTATTGATTTTTGATTGTTTGCTTTTCTCTGTCTCTCTCTCACTCTCTCTGACATTCTCTGCTCCTGACGGAGGGGCTGTTTGCTTGGAAGATACGGACGCTCCTCTAAAAAATGCTGAAAGGCTACCTTCACATTGATCCCTTTATTGCAGCCACTTTATCGCTGTGCTTGCATACTTAAAAGCACAACAGCCCTATTGATTTTTGATTGTTTACTTTACTCTCTCTCTGACATTCTCCGCTCCTGATGTGCACCTTGAAGAGGAAGACATGTTTGCATTCTTTTAATTGTGAGAAAGAACTGTCATCTCTGTCTTGTCATGGAGCACAGTTTAAACTTTTGACTAAAGGGTGTTATTTCATGTCTAGAGGGCTCTAATAATGTTAAAAAACGTATTTAGAAGGTCGTAAACGGGTTTTCAATGCTCTAACTGCGAAAATATTAGATTTATAAATAAAGAATCCTACTTCGTGGAAATTCATTTATCTGTCTGGAGCGGATTAACTGCGATAAACGAGAGTTTACTGTATAACTGCGGAGAATATTTATAAACCGTGTGGGAGAGTTTCTAAGGGCTTAAAATATATAAAAATAACCATACAAACATATGGTTTCTACTTCGCGGATTTTCACCTATCGCGGAGGGTTCTGGAACGCAACCCCCGTGATCGAGGAGGGATTACTGTAAATGCTTTATACATATTGTCTGTATACGGCTTGCTTTACAAGTCCCCTTTCCCTGACTGATTCTGTTAATTTCAGTTGTGCTGCTCAAAGCAAACCTGGAATAGGCACAATTAAGTCTTACAGCGCCAACGTAATTCTTTTATCTATAACTTAGAGAAATGGTAATTGAACTGCAATAAATCATCCCTCTAGCAAGATATGCTTTTTCTGGACAAAAGAAAAAGCTAGTTCTACAACTATGCCTAATTCAAACTGACAGCACAGATGCTGAAAGAGCAATACTGTTAAATATATTCATGCCAACTTGACACACCCTCTAAGGAACAGCACAGAAAAAAATGCTACATCAAACCTCCTGAATGATCAACAACCTCTATCATAGTTCACTTTTCTACAATTTTCACATTACTTTTGAAATAGATTGGATTAAGCATAGTATACTCAATACCAAAAAATAATTAATAAACCGACAGATTCACATTAACACTAGAATTCCTGAAGCCTACGAAAAAATGTAATCCCGGCCCACCTTAAATCCCTTCGCACCTCTCTATCAGTGTCTTTTTTTGGAAAATGCATTGATCAGCACAAACAGCCTGCTGTCCCATCCCCCATCTTGACAGAGCTCAGCTCATGGGCAGAAAGTTCTTCCAGCTCAAGCCAAGTCTCGTTATCTGCATGTGAGGTTCCTGGAGTTGTATAGGGTAAATAATACAGTATATCATTATTTGGAATACATGCATTTTATGTGTGTTCTATGTCTACAAAGATCTGAGTAAGTGTAGGATGAAAGGAAATGCAAGAAATGCTGAACACATACCTAAAGCAGAAACATTTTCCATGTTATACTAATAATGATGAGAAGTGTATAATGTGTGAATATCAAATAAACATGTGCACTTTTATTCAAAAATATAACCAAAGAGAAATAAAGCATTTGATTTACAAGTGGCTGACAATGAGTTTAGAACTCAAGCTCAAATGTGAATCGACAGGGAATTTACACACATGGGCAGCATTGTGGTGCCATGGGTAGCGCTGCTGCCTCGCAGTTAGAAGACCCGGGTTCGCTTCCCGGGTCCTCCCTGCGTGGAGTTTGCATGTTCTCCCCTTGTCTGCGTGGGTTTCCCCCGGGTACTCCGGTTTCCTCCCACAGTCCAAAGACATGCAGGGTAGGTGAATTGGCGTTTCTAAATTGTCCCTAGTGTGTGCTTGGTGTGTGGGTGTGTGTGTGCGCGTGCGTGTGCGCCTTGTGGTGGGCTAGCGCCCTGCCTGGAGTTTGTTTCCTGCCTTGTGCCCTGTGTTGGCTGATATTGGCTCCAGCAGACCCCTGTGACCCTGTAGTTAGGATATAGCAGGTTGGATAATGGATGGATGGATAATTTAGCAGAGAGGTACATGGCACTTTATACATTTTATATAATTTTATTCTTGAGAGATGTATCCAATGTGCAATTTTGAACTGAACTTTAGCACAGTTTAATGAGAAATGAATGTTATGAATAATACAATTTCACTCTTTACCTGATATATGGATAAGTAAGTCTGTTTGCCAACGTTGTCCTCAATATTCTAATTGGGCACTGTTAAAGTCTGGAAATATGCACGACAGAACCACGCCTGCCAACTCACAGAGCCCGCCCACCTACTCTAACCCCCCCTCCCGCGTCATGGGATAGGAACGAAAGTGCCCCGCCCACACACTCTAACCCTCCTCCCGCGTCCACCCTTGCTCTTGATGTATGCGCACTGCCTGCTCGTGCGCCCGCACGCAACACCTCATCAAACACAGCCTCAGTCGCTTTCGTCTCTGCTACAGTCCACATGCACCTCTGAGCCACGTTGACTTTTCATTGTTCTTTTCAGTTCCGGCTGCTTTTCTATATATATAATCGACAAAGTCACCCGACCATGGGGTATGCATGACAGAGCCCCGCCCACCCACTCTAACCGTCCTCCCACCTTATGGGGAACACATGACAGAGCCCCGCCCGCCAACTCTAACCCTCCTCCCGTGTCCACCCTCGCTTTCGAGGACTTATCCCTACTGACAAAGTAACTTTCACCAGTGTTGACCCGATCGTCACAGATGATCCTGCAGATCAACTTTCATTCTCCGAAGAATTTCTTAACAGTCTTACCCCCACTGGCATGCCTCTGCATAAACTCAAAATTAAAATTGGTTCAGTCGTCATGCTTCTCAGAAACCTCATGTCAGTTAAAGGTCTCTGTAATGGCACTAGACTTTCTGTTACCAGCATTCACTGCAATGTACTGGATTGTAAAACATTCGCAGCTGCTACCTCACAAACTGTCCTTATTCCCCGGATTTCCCTGACCCCATCAGATTCAAATTTGCCTTTTACTTTTACACGCAATTTCCTGTTAGATTGGCCTTTGCAATGACAATTAATAAGGCACAGGGCCAAACTTTCAAAAAGATATGCCTGTATCTGCCAAAACCAGTTTTCAGTCACGGACAATTGTATGTTGCTCTCTCCAGAGTTCCATCTTTTCATACACTCACAGTCGTATCCTCAAACCCACCCCATTTGGACAACTGTGTCTTTCATGAGGTGTTCACCCATCAATAAATAATTATGCAGCGTATACTACGCCTCAGGTTGGCTAGTATATATAATATAAACTCAGGAGTCTGTGATTGTGATTATTTTTCCTTTTTTCCTACTTCTCTGTCATCATCAAAGAACTATTTCCTTAGAATTTTGTCAGTTGACTCTAGTCAGTGAAAGATTAATGAAATTTCAAAAAGAAACTTAATTCCTAAAGCAATTATTTTTTGTAGTGAACATGCCTTACTCCCATGTAGTATGCTGGTGAATTAATTTACTATTTTAACTTTATAACATTATTTAAAGGATGAAGATATCTTTTAGGTCAACTGCTAAATATAATCCAATCTAACACCAACTAGTCTGCATTCCCACAGAAATATTGCAGGACCCATGGAACCCAACTCAAGGTTTTGCCCAGCAGGATTAAGAGTGGTGAATGAACACAGGCATTTTGAGATTATTCATGTGGCCTGGAACGGGCAGTCAGAGCGTATGTGACCCATTGGGAAAATTTTTGAAAAATATGTGCATCTATAATGCGGTAGTATTTCTTTTATTTTTTTCTTTTTTTTTCTTTTTTTTTTAACTGAATTGTTTTAAGGCAGATGCACAATAGTTATTACACATTGTAGTTTTGTTGTTTTCCCCACCCCAATATGTACTGAGTTCTCTTTATGTGGGTAGAGTTATGTTGTAATAAATTTGTACTTGGTATGTTTTTTTTTTTTTATACTGCCCTTTCGTATTTTTACAGTTTTGCATCATCCATATTTAGCAGTGGTTCTTAACATTAATATTTGATTATCACCATGTTTGTTTTCACACAGTCGTCACCATTTGTTATTAATGTTGCCAGTAGGGTTGTTGTTTTGTTGTAATTCAAGTACCGGGGTTACAATTTTCAGAATACAAAAGTATATATTCAGGATGGTTCTTCGGTGTGTGACACCAACTGTCAATCATGGAGGAGGAAGTGTGATGGTCTGGAGTTCTTTTGTTGGAAGCTGAGTTGGTGACTTGCACAGAGTGAAGCAAAAGCGTTACCACAGTTTGGCTGTTATGTCAACAAAAGGTGGCTGCTGTGGTGAATCAAAGATGTGAATAAAATTTTGTACACTTGATGATTCCTTGACTTAATTTTATTTCCTATTGTTTATTTGTTATATGTCTTGATTTCATGAACCATTACTGTGTGCATTTTCATAAAAACTGAAAAAACAGATGTTCTAAACCTTTAGCCCAGTAGTGTAGTTAAACAACACAGAGCTGTTAAAAGAGCACTCTTTGTTTCTGTGCGGAATGGCTCCAAAAATACAATTAAATGGTCAAATCCATCTATTAATGCAGGGGTGGGTAACATTGGTCCTGATGCTGCAGGTTTTTATTTCAAACCAGTTGCTTAATTAGAACCCAGTCATTGCCAGTTACACATCTTATTTAATTTTATGGCTTCTTAGTGTTTTCATTCTGCCATATCAGGCCATTCTTCTATCATTTCCAAAGATATAATACAAATAAATGATTTGAAGCCTAAAAGAGATGAGTGATTTTCAGTGCTTCATTTTTCTCTGTTCAGATTCCTTGTAAAATGTTTTATCAAACCAGGTAGTTTATGATGAATATACACAGGTGTAAATGGAAACCAACTAAATGTGGAACACTTGACTCATTTGATAGTTGCATCCTATTTCTAGTAAGGATCTATTCAAAACAGTGAATGCAGCAGTATCAAACTAAAATAAGAAAATAAAGTTGGTAAATCTTAACAAGCAGAACAAAGCAGAAAAATGTTGCTTGAGCAGTAAGTTCTTCGACAGCAGTAATTGACTTCTAATAATTTAAACTGGATTGCAACAAAAACCTGTAGCTATTGCGGCTCTACAGTACCGATGTTGCTAACCCCTTAATTAAAGGTTAAGGGGAAGTGTAAAGTGCTAATTCTTGACAAAAAGATAAAAATCATAGATTTTTGAAAAGTGGTGTGTTGCTTATACATACGCTTTATGCAAATACTTAGATTTTAGTGAATTGATTGTCAGGCTCGTTAACAGCAGGTATGCCACATGAAAAATGGATAACTTGATTTTTTTTTTTTTTGAAATGATCATTTTATTTGTTAAATTTGTTTTTTTAAAGTAGAACAACCCAAAAATGTCAAATGGCTAAAATGCACTCTGACCTACAGTCGTTTGTTTAGTCTGTCTGTCTGTTTATTTCAAATGTTCATCTTTTATTAATGAAAGTTTCCTGAAAAAGTTGGTTTTAATTGTTTTTGATGAACATTAAATGCGGAGCTTCTGTTTCATGTGATATTAAAGTGCATTTCAGGTCACAATTTAATTTAAATATGTTTAACTTATTATTCCATTTTTATGAACTAGTCTATATATCAGTTCCTGAAAGTATTTGAAAAATATTCATAAAGTGTTTAGAATAAGTTTTTGAGTATTCAATCAGAATACAAATCTGAATACATTAAGGATTGTATATTCAGTATTCAATAAGTATATTCAGAATTCAATAACTGCATACTTATTTTAGAGTGTTCTGCCCAAGACTGGTTGTTTGGAAACAACCCAGAGGAGCGTGGCACATGATGTCATACAGGCGATAAGGTTACCTCAGACATACCATCACTAGCTGGAATTGTGAATACATTTAAAAAAAAAAAAACTTTGTGTGAAAGATTCTTGTTTTGATATTTAGTTTTACGTATAGGGTTTATTGACAGTTCCTCCAATTTCCAGCTTTATGTCTTTGCTTTGTGTTTTGTTTATGCCTTTTCTTCTGATCACAGCCTTAGCTGCTGCTACTTTTCCACCTCCTAGCAGTACAGGTTAGCAGTGTATTATGCTGCACTGGGGCTGGTTCTGTTCTTACCTGGTGTATGCATGGTTAACGTATATTTTCACTACTCGTCTTGGTGGCATGCATAGCAGTGCAGGCATAAGTGTTGACTATTTGGGGTTCAAAAATTTAGTTTAATAATGGTTAATTGTTTTTTTAAAATAACAATGGTATATTCAAAGAAATGTTTTCCTTGGGTTTTGTAGCTTTTATGATATTTTTTAGTGACATTATATAGTTTACTTTTTTACTTTATTTATTTTTTAGTTTATTTTTTATCTTATAATCATGAGTGCAGATAAAATCGTACTAGCTTATTTATGAAATCTCACCCTTTATCATCCCAGGTTTTCCCAGTATTTTAGCGCATTGTGTGTGGTTCTCCTTTATACACTTAGATATCCTAAAATCATTTTCTTTGTTTAGTAGTTAATAATTGAGTGACCCTTTGTAAGAATGTGCATGAGTTCGCCCTGTGTTGGATGTGTCTAATATTTAGGTTTAATTCCCACCTTATGGAGTTTAGTGTGGCTTTTGATGAAGTTATAATACAGAAAAGTTTGTTTAGAGAAAGTGTTTTGTTAATGTGTTACTGCTCTCTGATCATTAGTTATCCACAGTTCCTTAAACATTTAGTGAGCTGTTGTAAAATATCTTTTGTGCTGTCTTTTTATATAATGCTAGTTCTTCATTGATTCTTAATTTAAAAAACAAATAAACTAGGAAACATATCTACAAAGTCTTTTTTTATAACAAATGCTATAAAATTTACAATAGGTGTGCACATGTATTAGCAATGTCATCACAAGGTCAGCTAGCAACATCTAAAAGTGATTATCCTGTTTATCTTTCTAAAGTTGTCTTTTTGCCATTCATTGAAAATTGATTTAAAGTATAGAGATGTATTTATAGTCTATTGAAGAAGATTGGGAAACTGTTCAGAGTGAAACTGGTGAAGACGACTGTGGCACCCTGCGACCACTAGATCAATACAACACAATTTACTTTATATCTCTCAAAATGTGTACAGAGCTCTGAAGAACGGTAGCTGTTACAGGGTGATGACTCTTGATGAGGTCTTTATTAGCTTCTATTGACAGATCCACTGGATTTTTTTTTCCTACTTTAAGACCTGCAGCACATACAGAGACCTCACTTAACGTTTTATAGTTTGAAGAACAAATCTTCTGAACGGTTTAACTTATTTGATGTGTAGTTTAGGTTAGCAATCTCAATTGTTTTCTATATAATCAAACACTAGAATTCCATGGCATAAGTAAAAGCAGTACTGTATTTCAAATAGATGTAGAATTAAATACTGAGGGTTTTAATTTATTTGAATGATTCCTCGGCCCCTCATGTTCTTTCTTCCAATAAAAATCTTTCAGGTATAATTCATTTAGTGATTTTATATATTTATATAAATAAAAGTTGAAAATGTCATAAATAAAATAAACATTTTTCATTAATTTATCTGTTTTGTGTATAAATACATTAATTTGAGCATCATGAAATTTCTCAAGTCCATAAATATTTAAATATTTTTAGGCCATGGAATGTGAATTCTTCAGTGAATACTGTTTTTTTTGTGGGTGTGATCTAAAAATAAATTTATTAGTGACTTTTAATATTTATTTTATTTCACTTCTTAAAGTGACTAGATATGTTCTAAGAGAAAGTAGAGCTGCACATCTCCTTATGTGAAATATGAAAATAAATTTGATTATAATCTGCTCTTTGCTATTGAAATTACTTAAGTATCTCTCTACAAGAACTAATTAAATAGCTGCATGCAGACTGGTGTGTTTATTGTTGTATAAAAAATGAAGAATTGTTCATATTTAGAGAGTTTTTAAAATTTTGTTTTATTCAAAAAGTAAAATTCTGTTATGCTGCCTTGGATTTAAAATGTTTGACAATTATTTGCCTTTGATTTCATCAGTGATGTTTTTAAGTGCAATGAAACATCTACAAATAAATATACTCTTTTTAATAGGATATTTTAAGGCTCATTTTTCTTCTTTTGTAGAATAAGTGCTTATTTATATATTTTTTTCTTTTACAGAGCTTTCAGAAATTGAACCCAATATATTTCTAAGACCATTTTTGGAGGTGATACGATCTGAAGATACTACAGGACCTATTACAGGACTTGCACTTACATCTGTGAACAAATTTCTCTGTTATGGACTAATAGGTATAATAAATTTTGCTCTATCTGTAAAAAGATGCACATTGATTTTGTTAATTAATTTTCGCTGATTAGATAGATAGATAGATACTTTATTAATCCCCAAGGGGAAATTCACATACTCCAGCAGCAGCATACTGATAAAAACAATATTACTTAAAGAGTGATAAAAACACAATGATTACAGTATTTCACAAGTAAAGTTTACTTATGGATATCTTCATTATTTTCACTTTTCTTCATAATGGAAATATTGCCTTCTTTACATTCAAAAAAAGTCGAATAGGCAGTTTGCACTTGTTAATTATGCAGGGAATTGTAATGCTTGCAATGCCTTTGTTGAAGAAAGTTTGAAGATTGGGAGCATAACTTTATTAAAAGTTAATGTGAAGTTGAATGGCTAACAAAACAAATATGAACTTGGATTATATCAGTTCAGCCATTTTAGAATGTAGGAACCTTTATTTTCTTAACTAAAATATGTTGAAGCACAGTTAAGCGTTGAATCTTAGTAATCTGGTATCGATTTAAGTGAACTGTGTGTTTTATTGTCTGCATTATACCTAGAAGAAAAGTTGTTTTAAATGCTATTTAACATACAGTAGGTCTATGGAATCTAGTAACCAAAAATGAAAATCTTTTATTATCAGGTGACATATTAAGGTTTTCGTTACCAACGTTTAGTTAGTTTCATATATTTAATATCAATCCGTGTAATTCTTCTTAGTTTAAATCGTACTTTATCTGTTTGCAATATTTAAAACCCTGTAGATCAGAGGTTTGGCAGTCTTCATCCTAGCGGGTCCAGTGACTGCAGACATTTGTTCTTAGTGTCTTAGTGTCAGGTAATATTTTTAAATGATATAGATAGATAGAAAGAACTTTATTTTGTCCCCAGGGGTAACCACTGCATTTTCCTTTTGCTCTGGTGCCTTGATGTGGTGCCAGTTGCAGTGTACAGATGTAATCACTTTTAACTGAAGAGAGGACTCTTGACCAATGAATGTTGAAGATTCATCTTTAATTCAAAAGCCCAATCCCTTTTTTACTTTGTTTGTACACTAGAGTTATGTAGTATACTGGAAAAGCCTATTTTTAAAACAAAGAAGGTGTGGCAAGGCATGGACGCACACAATTGTTAGGTGCATTTCAATACCAGTGCTTAGGACAGAAAGCTGGCATTATTACCAAAATCAAAATTTTAGTACTAATCCAACACTATTGTGCACTACTCTTGATTTTCTTGAAGTGTTTATTTCAGAATATTTGAGCAAAAACTGCATGCCTTTTGGACACTGTGATCATATGACTGGATAACTGACATGTGATTTACATGACATGAATAACTTGAGGTTTTTTCATGACGTTATAATATTGTTTGCTGTTGTTAATTATTGCAACAAAAATGTGTTTTCAGTGAAGAAATCAAATAGCATTGGACTGCATTGAAAACCTGGAGTAAAGACACTTGTTAACAAACTGAGATCAGACCACTCCAAGTACATTTCGATGTTGTCAAGAACAGTGCTGGTTATTTTAATTTAATACATGCTCCATGCCAAACATTATTAGGCCAGTTGGTAATATGTACACGCAGCTGCTTGCTCTGCTTTTTACTCATGTAATTAAAAGTGAGCAAAGTGTATCTAAAAGCTTATAGGCAGTCTGTTATAGTAATACTTTCTTCTTTCCCTAATTAATTTCATACCAGAGAGAACCTGTTTTTTAAAGGGCTGGAGCTACATTGTGAGAATCTATTTACCTGTCTGCTGTTTGCAAAATGAACACTGGATTAGTAAAACTGTTCACAGTCTATTTAAAAAGCATTGCTGATGTTTTTATATAGCTTATATTTTCAGGATGATGTACGTTTTTGTTTGAGAAACAAGAAAGAAAATGTAGCAAGCTACCTCATTTCTTACTTTTTATCACTGTCAAACACATTTATTATCACATTACAGTCTGCAGATTAAATTCTATTTTTTTGTGATTGGATGTTTACAACAGTATTTGACTTTTTCTAGTTAAATACATTTAAGTTCCTAGGAGTGAATTAGCTTCATTATTTCCATAATAATAAATTTATTGAAACATGTCTTGAATAATTAAAGACCTTCCTTCACCCCAGGGTTTCTTATGCATTTTGCCAGCATTCTTGTCATGCTCAGCTGTTCTAAAGCCTTATTCTCTTTTAACATATGCCATATACGAGTTCTGAACTTAAACATGGTAAGGCCCATAATTTAGGGCCTAACCATATCTAACTCCCAAACCTAACTTTGAGAACCAGTGTAAGGACCATACATTTTTTAGCCACCTACATTCTGAAAGTGTTTATTATATGATAACAGTCTTGGATAGAGATTCATTTTCATTTTCAGAATGAATGAATTTAATTGCATTCATCGCTTTTTCATGAAAGGTAATCACAATATCATCTTTAAATCTGAATTTTAAATTTTTAAGCTTATTACATAATTTACGTTTTTTTCTGTTTCTTTGAGACATGATTTGTTTGTAAGCTGAAGAGACATACTGTGTAGTACTTCATTTTGCACATGTAAAAATGTTTCAGTTCTTATAGGATACTGAAAACATTGTACTGAATAATGAGCATAATTTTCTTACATCACCATGGGGTATGTTACAAACTCTAAGTGTTTCATTGTCTGCTATTCTGTAGATTTAACAAACAAAGAAAAATATTTTCAAAATTATCAGTAAACAAATTGAGGGATTCAATAATAACAGCAAATTAAACGTGAGTTGTTTCATAGTAATCAAGTAGCCCATTTGAGATAAGGTTGAATAGAAACACAAAAAGACATTTTTTACTTTAATTTACAAAAAAATAACTTCACATTCTGTTTTTTGGAACAAATGTTTTTATTACTTAACATATGAGTCACAAACTCTGATCCTGAATGCCACCGATGCTGCAGGTTTTTGTTCAGCCACTTTCTTAATTAATAACCAATTGCGGCTGCTAATTTACCATGCTTTTTTGTGTTGTATACAATCCAGTAACAGAAAACAATAATAAAGCATCAATTTAGTTTTAGATATGCTGAAACCTTGCAATCAATTATACAGCTGCAATTTTTCAATATCTAGTATGTGTGTGTGTGTGTGTGTGTGTGTATATATATATATATATATACATATATATATATATATATACACACACACATATACTGTGTATATATATGTATATATATATATATATATATGTGTGTGTGTGTGTGTGTTACATAGTTAACTGTCAAATAATACAAAGAGTATGCGACGCGTGTTTCACCCTTATTTTGGGCTCATCAGGCGTACACACTCCACTGCACCCCTCACCGGGGATCGAACCTCGGACAGCCACCACACGCGTCACCTGGTAGGTAACCACCCACACAATCAGATTGTGATTCAGACTCCAAATGCTATGTATGTAATTACCCCGATCTCCAGGCTGTCAAGTAAACAAACCACACGCCATGGCGCAACGTAACGAGCCTCTAATACTGACGTCTGAGGTTCGATACCCAGTGAGGGGTGCAGTGGAGTGTGTACGCCTGATGAGCCCAAAATAAGGGCAAAACAAGTGTTGTGTGCTCTTTGCATTATTTGACAGTAACTATGTAACATTCTATGATCTACTTCTCGCAACTGAGAGGGCAACCGTGGCGGATGTTTGCCAACTTGCAGACCAACCACATGCGTTACCTGGTAGGTAAACAACCACACAATCAGATTGTGATTCAGACTCCGAATGATTGATATATATATATATATATATATATATATATATATATATATATATATATATAAAAAAGTAAATGCGTGTGTGTGTGTATACAGTAATCCCTCCTCGATCGTGGGGGTTGCGTTCCAGAACCCCCCTGCGATAGGTGAAAATTCGCGAAGTAGAAACCATTTGTTTGTATGGTTATTTTTATATATTTTAAGCCCTTATAAACTCTCCCACACTGTTAACATTATTAGAGCCCTCTAGACATGAAATAACACCCTTTAGTCAAAAGTTTAAACTGTGCTCCATGACAAGACTGAGATGACAGTTCTTTCTCACAATTAAAAGAATGCAAACATATCTTCTCTTCAAAGGAGCGCCGTCAGGTGCAGAGAATGTCAGAGAGAGCGCTCGCTAAGAAAAGTAAACAATCAAAAAATCAATACGTGCTTTTAAGTATACAGAAACATACGCGATAAAGCGGCATTTTGTAGAGGAGCGTCCGTATCTTCTAGGCAAACAGCCTTTGTGCAAACAGCCCCTCTGCTCACACCCCCTCCGTCAGGCAGAGAGAGTGAGAGAGACAGAGAGAAGCAAACAATCAAGCACCGCACGGGAAGCACATTGTATATCATTGAGGAGTTGAATTTAATATGTAATACATGCTCTGATTGGGTAGCTTCTAAGCCATTCGCCAATAGCGTCCCTTGTATGAAATCAACTGGGCAAACAAACTGAGGAAGCATGTACCATAAATTAAAAGACCCATTGTCTGCAGAAAGCCGCAAACCAGCGAAAAATCCATGTTATATATTTAGATGTGCTTACATTTAAAATCCGCGATAGAGTGAAGCCGTGAAAGTCGAAGCGCGATATAGAGAGGGATTACTGTATACAGTATGTATGTTCCAGCATCACTTCCAAACGGCTGGAGTGATTTTCATGAAACTTGGTACACATGTTTCTCATTGGCCCACTAAAAATATTGTAGTTTGAAATCAACCCTAACCCCGCTCCCTTTTGTGTAGGGTGAGGGGTGATCTTACGGTCTTGTATACATGTCATCATCCAGTTGACACTCGGAACGGCCAGCAGAGGGCGCACTGGAGGTGACTGCCAGTATTCTTTATGTTTGAGCATCACTGTGCCACTGTTGCTTTTGAAATTAAATAGAGTTGGCCGGTTCCGAGCATCAACTGGATGATGACATACATACAAGACTGCAAGACAAGCACATTAGTGACTCTTCATTGTTTGTTAATTTATTTTTATTTTTAAAGTTGTGGGGTTTTTTTATTATATTTTTCTCAAACAATTAAAAAAAAAAAGGCTTTGAGGTTTTTTTGGATACATGGTAGCTGGCAATGACATTCTGCTGTTTTCTGAGCAGTTTAATGATGCCTGAGTGTTTTGACAGAGGAGAGCTCCAGAAGATTTCTTGCACGTGTAAACATAGATTTTTAGGAAACCACATTTCTGCTTTAACCAATTTACTAAACTAATCCCGGTTATGTGTGTGCATGTAAATGTATGGAATGTTTTGAAAATCTTTAATTCACTGTTCATATGTTATTTTAGATATTTGGAGGCAAGACAGGTTTTCCTCTAAAATAATTGGAATTTACAGATGTGTGCCACCCCCAGTAAGTCACAAATATCACAGATTTGTGAGGATGCCTGGCAATTTCCAGTCTTTTTCAAAGGGAATTTGGATTGTTTTTTTCCATGTCAAAATCTCCAAAGGCCAAATAATACAGTCTTTGAAATGAGAACAATGAATTTATTCTGGTTGTTCTTTTCCTCCTCTTCTTCTTCTTTCGACTGCTCCCGTTAGGGGTTGCCACGGCGGATCATCTTCTTCCATATTTTTCTGTCCTCTGCATCTTGTTCCATTTCACCCATCACTTGCATATCCTCTCTCACCACATCCATAAACCTACACTGCATTAATAGATTGGGCCCCAGCCCATGGATGTTTATTACCTTGTATCCACTGGTTCTTTTCCTTTTGTGTACTTTATTGATTTTGTAGTAAGAATTATGAATAGTTTCGGCAGTATTTCAACAAGTGGTTTTTTTTCTCTTCAAACCAACATATCTGTGTTCTGAAACCATTTAAGTCCAGCACAAAATTGCATTGCGCAAAAGACTATTCCTGCTGGATGAAGCTAAAGTCAGCTCCATTGTTTATCTAGGAACACTTACACCCTTATTCACCCACACAGTAAACAATACCAGTCTAGACAGTGTACAACGTGTATAATTTAACTTCTATAATTTAAAAAAGGATTTTTGCTGAACAGTGACTTGGAAATAAATGTATGTGTCTTCTGGTAGGAGTTCAAGTGCTTCAAATACCGTTTCAAGTGTTCATTGCTCCACCTGGTGGTTTTCTAAGCTGTGGTTACATTACTGATGTTTTCTGAAATGGTACAATTTTGTGCAGTCTGGCAGCACACCACAATTTAATATAGCATAACTTACTCACGTTGAATTACAACAAGGCTTCAGTGTATTTTTTTTGCAAGTTATATTTTGGATCAATCAGTGCTGCTGTTGTGGTGATGTCAGAGGAGTGATTTGAAAGTTTTTCTTAAACTGACACATTATCGTTATCAAATGGAGCCCCATTTGGACAGGTTGATCAATGTCAGATAGGTGATTCATAGACCAAATTTCAAGCCAAAATAAATTGCTTTAGAAAAAATGCTTTTAAATTTTTTTAAACATTCAATCATTTATTATGTGGATATACTGGCATAATTTAAAAAAATAAAAAAGGAAGAAACAGCACATGTCCTCTTAACATATTGGATTAATCTATTCAGTGAATTGATCAGTGCACATTAGATTAACATGTCTAATTGGTATGTGTATCTCACAGACATCACAGCCAGTCAGGCCACCTTTTTGTTATTCTAGAGAGAGAGAGGTTGGGAGCATGCTGGTCAGAAATATGTTCAGCACGTTACTGTCTATGATCTAAGGCTAGTATCAAAATGCTCATTTTCAAGTAGGCTAACTAAATACTTAGTAATAGCATTTTTTTACAGCAATGGAAAAGTATGTTGATTTAAAAGTATGTTGCTTACTTTCTTTGATTGTTTTTATTTTATAAGATGATGATTTTTGCATTTTTTCCATGCTAACATTAAGCAGGGCCCTTACTAACTGATTCGCAAGTCATGTTTTAAAGAATGAAAATCTGGATACTCCAATCAGTAAGTGTGTGCCTGGATAGTGAAATGAAAGGCTTTTTCTATATGTATTTAAAGGTAATTAGTTTAAACCTAAGTACTTAGACTTTTACCCTGTATTTATCATTTTGACTTTTGTCCAGTAGTAGAAAATGTTGTTTAGTTTACATTGTACTTTTATCTTTCTTTCTTTACCAATAGATTCCAACCATGAAGGTGCAGCAGAAGGAATAGAAAATATGGCTGATGCTGTAACACATGCCCGTTTTGTAGGGACTGACCCAGCTAGTGATGAGGTTGTTTTGATGAAAATTCTTCAGGTACCATTTTTTGGTTTAAGTACTCCTTGTTATTAAACATAATTTGTGCTAACTTTGGTAAAACTTTCATTAATACTGTCTGATCTATTGTAGTCCTAAAACTGTATGTGGTTTTTTATACTCTGAATTTCTCCTAAAGGGATGTAACCTTCAACATTTATGAAAGTAATGTCCTTGCCTAGTGAGAAATGCTACACATACATAGTTGTAACTTTGTTCACTAATAAAATGAACATTTTTCTTTGACAATGTATCTTTCACAATATTTCTGTTTCCTTAAAATTAAAATCATATATGGCATATTTTTCTCTTGAAAAACCTATAATTTGTATTTACTGTGTAAATGGTTGTTGTCCAGTCAGAAATTCTTTATTACAGGGTGAGGGGTGAGCCAAAACACTTTCCCTCAATATCACATGCTCAGTAAGATACAAGCCTTGAACGGATGTAAGGCCATTGCAGGGCACACTCATGCACAAATCTCATATTAGTTATTGTAGAGTTATACATTGACAAAAACATTTTGGCATGTGAGAAGAACCTGGAGTGCCTGAAAGAAACCCAGATGAATATGGAGAATGAGCAAGCTCCACATTTTTATTATAAACTAGCAAAATACCTGTGCTTCGCAGCGGTGAAGTACTGCATTAAAATTTTTATTAAGAAGAAAATTGAACCTTTTTAAACTGAGGGAAAATATGCCAATAATTATTTGTTAAGGATCTCTTTGTATACCATGTTGTCAGTTCGGCCCTCCGGTTGTAACATGACCAAGCTGTGCGCTGAGCTTACTCTTGAGCATGCAACTTACAGTTGGCCATGTAAACAGTAATGTTGTCTCAAATCTCACAGCTTGGATTGCTGCTGTCATAATCGGTTTGAGTTTGATGGTTTGTTTCAATTATGACAGTATTTGCAGGATTTGTTGTATTGAAGTGACATTCGGCATCTGTCAAGCGTTGTAAGCACACAACCGGTTTCAGCGATAAAATCACATCCAGCTTTTGAGAGTTTAAACATTCATAAACATCAAAGTGTCCACTACTGAAATCGTCACCTGTGAATCTAAGATGTTTAAGAGGCATTGGCGGTTGTCGAAAGGTGTAAAATATTTGGCCATTTCGGTACACTTGAAAGCGACAACCGAACAATTCAGCAGCAGCCATCAACTCACATGCAGAACCATAGGTGAAGGGCTTAAGCATTTCACTCTTATAGTGCTCCTGTGTAGTATAATTATCTCCTGTACCGTCATCAGTCCACACCTTGAACCTGTCCCAGTCATTCAATACATAAGACACAATGTTCCTCCGGATATCAAGAGTGAGCCTGATATGGCCGTGCAATATGTAACAAAGAGAATGGAAAAGGTAGGTGGTATCTCCGAGCATGGTAACCACTTGGTAAGTGATAGTTCTTTGATCGATAGTGATCATCTCGATAGACATGTTAATGGGGGTTGGAATGATAAAGGAAATGGGTACCTGAGCAATGTAAAGTAAGTGTAAAATACCTATACAATAACTATAATTGTAAAAAACAAACAATAAAACAGCGGAGAAGCCGTGGATTAAACAAAAAGGCTGTAGTTATCAGTAGGGAGACGTGAATCCCGTGGCAAAGCAAGGAAGGGAATGTAGAGACTGGAGCAACGGACAGCCTTATATAGGCAGGCAGCCAACAACGTGGGAGGTGTTGGGATGGGGGACCCAACACCGCCTCACACGGTGACCGAGCTGCAGGCTATGGACATATATATGTACGCAAGTAGGATTCAGTTGGCGTTGGGAACCCGTGTAGCAAATTTGTTGAAGATGTGCCCACAGGTAACAAAGACTGTTGAAAAGTTCGATATGGCGGCCGACAGTGGCATCATACCACCGAAATAAGTACGTACATTGGTTTCGGTTAGTGCAGGGAAGCCGCCTACCAAATTTCAAGAAGATGGGGCCATAAATAAGAAAGTTCAACATGGCGAACGTTGTTGACCGTTATCACAATTACGCATAGAATTTCGAAATGAAACCTGCTTAACTTTTGTAAGTAAGCAGTAAGGAATGAGCCTGCCAAATTTCAGCCTTCTACCTATACGGGAAGTTGGAGAATTAGTGACGTTTGAAAGTTCAATATGGCGGCCGACAGTGGTGTCATACCAACGAAATAAGTACGTACATCGGTTTCCGTTAAAAGTTCAATATGGCGGCCGACAGTGGCATCATACCACCGAAATAAGTACCAAATTTCAGCCTTCTACCTACACAGGAAGTTTGAGAATTAGTGACGTTGGAAAGTTAAATATGGCGGCTGACAGTGGCGTCACACCACCGAAATAAGTATGTAAATTGGTTTCAGTTAGCACAGGGAAGCCGCCTACCAAATTTCGTGAAGATGGGGCCATAAATAAGAAAGTTCAACACGGCGGACGTTGTCGACCGTTATAGACCATTATCGACCGTTATGACCGTTACGTGTACAATTTCGAAATGAAACCTGCTTAACTTTTGTAAGTAAGCTGTAAGGAATAAGCCTGCCAAATTTCAGCTTTCTACCTACATGGGAAGTTGGAGAATTAGTGATGAGTCAGTCAGTCAGTCAGTCAGTCAGTCAGTCAGTCAGTCAGTCAGTCAGTCAGTCAGTCAGTCAGTCAGTGAGGGCTTTGCCTTTTATTATTATAGATGTGTATTGTGTCATTTGCTGTCCTCAGCTATGCTTGTATTTCTTTTAACCACAGGTACTCAGGACTCTATTACTGACCCCTGTTGGAGCCCACCTCACTAATGAATCAGTTTGTGACATCATGCAGTCTTGCTTCCGCATATGTTTTGAAATGAGGTTAAGTGGTAAGCTAAAATCTATATTTTTTTGGAAAAATAGTTTTTCTGTGTTTAGCTTATATTTAATTATACTGTGCTTTAAATGTATGTTGATTTACTTCTTCTAACACTTATCTACTTCCACATTGTAATACAACTATTGAATGGTTTAATTTCCCTTTTAGTTAAAATAACCGTTAGAATGCTTTATTTGGTATTGGTACACTGCAATAATCCCCGAGGGGAAGTTGTCTTTTCTCGTGATCTTATAGCATTAATCTTCAGTATTCCATAATATTTATCATAACATTCTCAGACGAATATGATCAATTTAAGAGTAGCTGGGGGTCCATAACCAATATCAGCTGCATCATACAGGGCACCAAACCATCACAGAGCCTACTCAACCAAACACATACTCCTGCGCAGAGTTAATTTAGAATTGACAATTAACATAACATTAATATGTTTAGGGATGTGAGAGGAATTATGGAATTTGCAGATAAAAGCCTATGCCGACACAGGAAGAACTGCCAAACTCCATAGAAACAAGGTCTAAATGCTGGATTTGAACCCAGATTATTGGATCCTTGAGACAGTAGCTCTAACCGGTAGGTGTCAGGACCTCATTAGTAGCAGGAGGCATGTGAAATTTCCATTCTTAGTTTAACAGGAGTGTGCTGTAGCAGAGGGAAGGCTGTCTGATTAGTGCTGGAGGATCCCACCCTTCCTTCGATATCATATAAACTCCAAAGAAAGGCCCTGCCCCATCATATAAAAGTAATAACAAATTGAGAGGAGGAACAAGGCATTAACTAAACAGAGGACTGCCAGCAGTTTGGTTCCACTTCAAGCACTGATTGCAGGCAAAACATGTAGTATCTCGGCCATGAAGTGGTAAATGTATAAGCTTAAATTACTGAGTCAGCATTTATTTTTGGCCCAAGCCAGTATGAAGTTCAGCGGGCAGAGGACTTCAGCCTATGCAAATTAAAACCACTGAAAGACACCGAGGGCTGAGCTCCCCTGGTTTATTGCAATCAGTGACGTTCACAGAAGATAGCCCAGTGCAGCCCTCTATGCAAAGAAAAGGTTAAAGATGGTAGTAGCTGGAGCAGGTTGCAGAAGTTGGAAGGGTCAATAATTAATGTTTTAGACCGAAGGGAGCAAAAGTGCAGAAGTCCTGATAGTGAGATGGTGTGCCTTGGGGCAAAATGATACACCAGAGCAGTAGTCAGGGCATTCTTCTTGGCCATATGGAGAAATAGCAAAGACATAAATAGTTACAGCTTATTTCTTTGCTTATTGTAACATCACTCAAAGACACTATCTCTAGAATAAATTAGAATAAGTACTTCTATTTTTTTGTTATTTGTACAATCCACATTGTCCTCCTTTTTCCTCTACCCGCATGGAGGGGGTCACTACAATAGGAATGTAGTTGTGCTGTGTACATAAGATAATAAATCTGAAATAAACTGATTATATTAAAGCAGAGACTTAGATTTTTATTTATTTATTTTTTTTTAAAGACAGCAGCATTGTCCTCCTGCATGCACATTGTACATTTCAAGCTTGTAATGCCAGTCAAAACTTGGCTTTATGCACTTTTTGTGACGTGTTGCTTGAACACATGATAAGTAATAGCAAAATTTTTGGCTGTTACACATATGTTTTTATATATATACATATATACCCGGAGGGCTTCCGGGTGCGCAGCCGGCACTTCCGCCACACAGGGGTGTGTCCGCAGAGGAGTGCCGGGAAGCAGCTGGAGCCCATCTGGGCTGGTATAAAAGGGGCCCCTCCCTTCACTCAGAGTCAAGAGTCGGGTGGAAGTGGACGAGAGAGAGAGGAGTGGAGGCAGCCGGTAGGAAGGCACTGGGAAGAGAGGCCTGGACTTTTGGGGATTGGTGCTGGAGGCACTGGGTTTGTGCACGGACTTATAAACTGTTGTAAATATTGTACAGAATAAACATGTGTGTGTTGAGTGATAAACTGTTGTCCGTCTGTCTGTGTCCGGGCCTCGTTCCACTATATATATATATATATATATATATATATATATATATATATATATATATATATATAAAACCAAGCAAAACAAAGTATGACTTTTTTCAATAACACATGTAGTCACTCTTTTTGTTCAGAAGATGGTAGAAAGAGAACAGATGAAAATGTTGTGCAATAGTAGCTGATAGTAGTAACTTCAAGTCCCCCAGCCAAAAAAAACAGCTTCTGGTTTCCTGTTGCTAGATAGTTAAGATATTTGTTCAAAATCATTTTATGATGAGTCTGTTCCAATTTTACAGTTTTGTGCCAATACGGCATAGTGATTTGTATCAATTTTAAATAGTCTTGGAAGAAATCACCTTTGAATCTTCATAACATTACTAAATGCCTGTGTTGGGTTGCAACAATCTGTAAGACGAGCTAAAATGCCCACGTACCATACACACACACAACCCTGCAGTACATGGGTAGAACAGCTAATTTTTCTTAATCTACAAGCATGTTTTTGTCTCTCTACCCCTCCCACTTCTGCTGAAGCAATGACATTGAACATCATTGATGTTTTGAAATGATGGTATGAACTTTTAAGACAGTGCACAGCTTTACACCATTGTTAATTTCATGGATCCGTGAACTATAATCAATACAGCTAGCAAAAAACTTTTCTGTTAAATAAAACTGAAACCTATTTAAGGCACTGTCGAAGAGAACCACCCATTGTTTAAGGCAATATAGCGATCCCTCGCTATATCACACTTCGACTTTCGCGGCTTCACTTCATTGCGGATTTTAAATGTAAGCATATCTAAATATATATCACAGATTTTTCGCTGGCTTGCGGATTTCTGCAGACGATGTGTCTTTTAATTTATGGTACATGCTTCCTCAGTTTGTATGCCCAGTTGATTTCATACAAGGGACGCTATTGGCGGATGGCTTAGAAGCTACCCAATCAGAGCATGTATTACGTATTAACTAAAACTCCTCAATGATATAAGATATTCTTCCGGTGCGGTGCTTGATTGTTTGCTTTTCTATGTCTCTCTCACTCTCTCTGACATTCTCTGCACCTGACCGTGGGGGTGTGAGCAGAAGGGCTGTTTGCACAGAGGCTGTTTGCCTAGAGGATACGAACGCTCCTCTACAAAATGCTGCTTTATCGCAGTGCTTCGGCATACTTAAAAGCAAAAAAATACGTATTGATTTTGTTTGCTTTTCTTAACGAGCGCTCTCTCTCTCTCTGAAATTCTCTGCTCCTGATGCGCGCACTCCTTTGAAGAGAAAATATATTTGCATTCTTTTAATTGTGAGAAAGAACTGTCATCTCTGTCTTGTCATGGAGCACAGTTTACACTTTTGACTAAATGGTGGTATTTCATGTCTAGAGGGCTCTAATAATGTTAACAGTGTGGTAGAATTTATAAGGGCTTCAAATATACTGCTCAAAAGAATTAAAGGAACACTTTTTAATCAGAGTATAGCATAAAGTCAATGAAACTTATGGGATATTAATCTGGTCAGTTAAGTAGCAGAGGGGTTGTTAATCAGTTTCAGCTGCTGTGGTGTTAATGAAATTAACAACAGATGCACTAGAGGGGCAACAATGAGATGACCCCCAAAACAGGAATGGTTTAACAGGTGGAGGCCACTGACATTTTTCCCTCCTCATCTTTTCTGACTGTTTCTTCACTAGTTTTGCATTTGGCTACAGTCAGTGTCACTACTGGTAGCATGAGGCGATACCTGGACCCTACAGAGGTTGCAAAGGTAGTCCAACTTCTCCAGGATGGCACATCAATACGTGTCATTGCCAGAAGGTTTGCTGTGTCTCCCTGCACAGTCTCAAGAGCATGGAGGAGATTCTAGGAGACAAGCAGTTACTCTAGGAGAGCTGGAGAGGGCCATAGAAGGTCCATAACCCATCAGCAGGACCAGTATCTGCTCCTTTGGGCAAGGAGGAACAGGATGAGCACTGCCAGAGCCCTACAAAATGACCTCCAGCAGGCCACTGGTGTGAAAGTCTCTGACCAAACAACCAGAAAGACTTCATGAGGGTGACCCAAGGGCCCCATGTCCTCTAATGGGCCCTGAGCTCACTGCCCAGCAGCATGCAGCTCGATTGGCATTCGCCATAGAATACCAGAATTGGCAGATGCACCACTGGTGCCCTGTGCTTTTTACAGATGAGAGCAGGTTCACCTGAGCACGTGACAGAAGTGAAAGGGTCTGGAGAAGCCATGGAGAACATTATGCTGCCTGTAACATCATTCAGCATGAGCAGTTTGGTGGTGGGTTAATTATTGTCTGGAGAGGCATATCCATGGAGGGTCACACAGACCGCTACAGGCTTGACAAAGGCACCTTGGCTGCCATTAGGTATCAGGATGAAATCCTTGGACCCATTGTCAGACCCTATGCTGGTACAGTGGCTCCTGGTGCACGACAATTCCTGGCCTCATGTGGTGAGAGTATGCAGGCAGTTCATGGAGGATGAAGGAATTGATACCATTGTCTGGCCACCACACTTTCCTGACCTAAATCCAATAGAACACCTCTGGGACATTATGTTTTGGTCCATCCAATGCCACCAGGTTGCACCTCAGACTGTCCAGGAGCTCAGTGATGCCCTGGTCCAGATCTGGGAGGAGATCCCCCACAACACCATCTGTCATCTCATTAGAAGCATGCACCGATGTTGTCAGGTATGTATACAAAAACACAGGGGCCATACAAAGTGCTGCGTACAATTTTGAGTTGCTGCAATTAAATTTTGGCAAAATGGACTAGCCTGCCACATAATTTTTTCACTCTGATTTTTGGGGCGTCTTTGAATTCAGGGCTCTGTAGGTTGATCATTTTCATTTCCATCAAACGATGTGGCATCCTTTCGTTCCTAACACATTACCCAGTCTATATCAGTATAGATATCCAGGAGGATTTCTTTTTCCCATTGAGATCTGATGTGTTTTCAAAGTGTTCCTTTAATTTTTTTGAGCAGTTTATATAAAAATAACCATACAAACATATGGTTTCTACTGCGCGGATTTTCATCTATCGCGGGGGGTTCTGGAACGCAACCCCCACGATCGAGGAGGGATTACTGTATAATAACAATGCTGTGTTCTATGGTGTCAAATGCTGTGCTCAGATCTTAAAAAAACAAGAACAGATGTGATAAATGTATTTTCATTAACCTGCAAAATCATTTACTACTTTAAACAATGTCCCAAGAGCCAGTTTCTGTAGCCGAGGTTCAGACCGCCAAGGTCCCCGCCTTCGGCCACCACACAATTCACAATGCACCCGACCTCCTTGGCCCCTCCCATAGGTGGTGAGCCCATGGGAAGGGGGACCCACGTTACCCGGTGACCCGCGTCCAGGCAAGAGAAAAAGTCGTCCAAAGTTTTGATTCATCATTGGAGGTTTGTTGAACCGCTCTTTGTCTCATCCCTCACCTAGGACCAGTTTGCCTTGGGTGGCCCTACCAGGGGCATAAAACCCCAGACAACAGAGCTCCTAGGATCATTGGGACACGCAAACCCCTCCACCACGATAAGGTGACGGTTAAAGGAGGGGCCATCGAGAGGAGTCAGATGAGGTGGCTTGGGCAGCTGATCAGGATGCCTCCCTGGTGAGGTGTTCCAGACACGTCCAACCGGGAGGAGGCCCCAGGGAAGACCCAGGACACGCTGGAGGGACTATGTCTCTCGGCTGGCCTGGAAATGCTTTGGGATTCTCCCGGAAGAGCTAGAAGAAGTGGCCGGGGAGAGGGAGCATCTCTGCTCAAGCTGCTGCCCCCTCAACCTGATCTCGGTTAAGCGGAAGAAGGTGGATGGATGAACTTTAAACAATGCATTTTCTGTACTATGATTTTTTTCTAAAGCCTGACGGAAACTACCTAAAACCTACTTTTTCTACAGTTTTACTCAAAAAAGGCGTGATAGAAATAGGACTGCCTCTCAAGACAAACTGCACTGTTATATTCAGTTATATGTGCCTTCAGTATTTCATAGTGGACTGTTACTTTAGTTTTCCTCCCATTAACACCCAGGTCTGCAGTATTTTTTCTTAAGTCCGGACATTGGGGCAAACAGTAAATTAAGTCTGCTGATACAGTATTTAGTAAACCTGATATTGCTAATCTTTTGTTCTAGTTACCAGTATTTCTAGATTAAATAAAATATAGAAATGGTCAGAATACCAATATCCATGTCCTGCCTCGTATCAGTTTTTATTCCTTTTGAAATTACTAAATCCAGCATGTGTCCTTCCTTCTACAAAAGTTGGCTATCGTGCTGGTTAAGATCAAAGATGTGCAGTAAGTTAACGAAATCCCTTGCTTTAAGGTCACACTGGTTATCCACATGAAAATTAAATTGCCTACAATTAGGAACCTGTCATATCTATACTAATAAAATGCAAAGCCCTCACTGACTGACTGACTCACTGACTCATCACTAATTCTCCAACTTGCCGTGTAGGTCGAAGGCTGAAATTTGTCAGGCTCATTCCTTACAGCTTCCTTACAAAAGTTGGACAGGTTTCATTTCGAAATTCTACGCGTAATGGTCATAACTGGAAGCTATTTTTCTGCATATACTGTAATGGAGTTGAGCTTGAAAGCCGTGGGGGCGGACTTTCGTGTGACATCATCACGCCTCCCACGTAATCACGCAGTACGTAGAAAACCAGGAAGAGCTCCAAAAACCGCTGAAGAAAACATACATTATATAATTAAAAAGGCAGCGAAACAATTAGAAGCGAGCGAGTGACATATAAAACCATATTCAGCGGCTCACGTGAACTGACGCAGTGCGCAGACAAAAAGCAACAGTTCCAAAGAGTGCTGAACAAAAACCGAATTACACTGCTACGCTCAAATAGACAAACCACACCACACCGTCAGAGGTTCGATTCCCGAGAGGGGATACACTGAGTATGTACGCGCACTTCCCGATTCATTTTAGCCTCGCATCCCCTTGGTTTGAGACGTATGAAAAAATATGCAGAAAGACAGATCACCAATTGAAGCTTTATGAATAATGGATACTTTATTCGCGAACAATGATTGTTTTGGTAAAGCCATACTCAGTATATTCATTAGATGAATTGTAAAAAAGTAAGAGGGAGGGTAACTTATTGAGGCACGCAGGCAAAACCATAATAGCACGCGGGCTCGATGTACTGTAGTGCACGTCAACTCGATCTGAATTGCGCGATCACATTTGAAAAAATATATCATTTCAAGTTCTATTTAGTCCATATGTGTCAAACTCCAGGCCCGCAGGCCACATCCGCCCGGCGTAATTATATCCGGCCCGCAAGATCATTTTATATATTATTGTTATTAATGGCCCGGGGATATGAAGCGCTGGTAACACAATAAACTACAGATCCCATATTGCAGCGCTTCAGCTGCCTTGCCGAACACTTACCGCATTAATCAAGTCTAGCTTATGATGCTGCAAGTTATTGCGAAGCTAGCCCACACGATGCCAAAGAGAAAATGTGATTCTGAACATAGAGCCTTTAAAAACCGATGGGAGGCTGAGTATATGTTTACTGACATTGCCAGTAAACCCGTGAGTCTCATTTGTGGAGCTAATGTGGCTGTAATTACAGAATTTAATCTAAGACGGCACTATGAGACAAAACATCAAGATAACCTGAAAGACCTGAATGCAATGCAGAAGAGTTAAAGAAGAATCTGACACTTCAGCAGACGTTTTTTCCCGTGCAAAATCACAAAGTGATTTCAAGTGAAGCTACTTTTATGGGAGACACAAATGCACCAGTGCAACTTGCCCCACTTTCCCTGTTGCCAAGTAATGTTGAACCAAATCGGCACAACGGTGTTCCCAAATACGCACTTTGCTGATAAACTGAGCGCACTGTGCACTGAGTTCGCACGGTGCTTTGGTGGCTTTGAAGAACAAAAAAAGAATTTTGAGTTGTTTCGCAACCCATTTGCCGTCGTTGTGGAAACTGCACATGTGCAGATTCAGATGGAGGTGATTGAGCTGCAGTGTAATGGCACACTGAAGGCAAAGTACGACACTGCACGGCCCGCACAGTTTATTCACTCCATTCCCGCAAAAATGCTCCAGCTCCGTCTACATGCGGCTCGAACCTTGTGCATGTTTGGTACCACATATCTGTGTGAGAAGCTCTTCTCAGTGATGAAGACTAACAAAACAGCACACAGGAGTCGCCTCACTGATGAGCACCTGCAGTCCATCCTGAGAATCTCCACAACACAGAACCTCACACCAAACATAAATGAACTTGTTGCCAAAAAAAGATGCCAGGTGTCCAGCTCTGATAAAATGACATATGAGCAAAGACAACTGAATGATTTGATTTGTTTTTGCTGAAAAGAACAAATTTTATTTATATTTCCAGGTTTTGTTATGCACCATGTTCATATTTGAATTTGTATCATTTTGACAGGATATATTTTTATGGAGAGCAAAATATTTTAAGTTATTTAAGGTTTGAGTTGATTTATTACGGAATAATATTCTGTCAACTAAATAAAAATTCCTTCTATTTAAAATTTAAATAGAACTTCAACAGATACGATAGTTCATAATATCCAGGCCGACTTGCACGTAAGAGCGGGAGTCATCCGTTTTAACAAATAGCGTATTGCACTGATACAAAATAGCCTGCCCATTTAATTATTTAGGAATGGATAAATAAATTAAGATTTTGTACAAATAATGTTTTTCATTTTTCTTCCTTCATGGATTCTGGCACCCCCAGCAACAGTTGCTCGCACCCCAAAGACTGTATGTATGTATGTATGTATGTATATATATATATATATATACACACGTGGACAAAATTGTTGGTACCCTTCAGTCAATGAAAGAAAAACTCAAAATGGTCACAGAAATAACTTTAATCTGACAAAAGTAATAATAAATAAAAATTCTATGAAATTTAACCAATGAAAGTCAGACATTGATTTTCAACCATGCTTCAACAGAATTATTTAAAAAAATAAACTCATGAAACAGGCCTGGACAAAAATGATGGTACCCCTAGAAAAGACTGAAAATAATGTGACCAAAGGGACATGTTAATCCAAGGTGTGTCCACTAATTAGCATCACAGGTGTCTACAATCTTGTAATCAGTCAGTGGACCTATATATAGGGCTCCAGGTAGTCACTGTGTTGTTTGGTGACATGGTGTGTACCACACTCAACATGGACCAGAGGAAGCGAAGGAAAGAGTTGTCTCAGGAGATTAGAAAGAAAATTATAGACAAGCATGTCAAAGGTAAAGGCTATAAGACCATCTCGAAGCAGCTTGATGTTCCTGTGACTACAGTTGCACATATTATTCAGAAATTTAAGATCCATGGGACTGTAGCCAACCTCCCTGGACGTGGCCGCAGGAGGAAAATTGATGACAAATCAAAGAGACAGATAATACAAATGGTAACAAAAGAGCCCAGAAAAACTTCTAAAGAAATCCAAGGTGAACTTCAAGCTCAAGGAACATCATTGTCAGATCGCACCATCCGTCGTTGTTTGAGCCAAAGTGGACTTCATGGGAGACGACCAAGGAGGACACCATTGTTGAAAACAAATCATAAAAAAGCCAGACTGGAATTTGCCAAACTACATGTGGACAAGCCACAAAGATTCTGGGAGAATGTCCTATGGACAGATGAGACAAAATTGAACTTTTTGCCAAGGCACATCAGCTCGGAACAGACGGAAAAATGAAGCATATCAAAAAAAGAACACTGGCCCTTCTGTGAAACATGGAGGAGGCTCTGTTATGTTCTGGGGCTGCTTTGCTGCATCTGGCACAGGGTGTCTTGAATCTGTGCAGGGTACAATGAAATCTCAAGACTATCAAGGGATTCTAGAGAGAAATGTGCTGGCCAGTGTCAGAAAGCTTGGTCTCAGTCGCAGGTCATGGGTCTTGCAACAGGACAATGACCCAAAACACACAGCTAAAACACCCAAGAATGGCTAAGAGGAAAACATTGGACTATTCTAAAGTGGCCTTCTATGAGCCCTGACCTCAATCCTATTGAGCATCTTTGGAAAGAGCTGAAACATGCCGTCTGGAAAAGGCACCCTTCAAACCTGAGACAACTGGAGCAGTTTGCTCATGAGGAGTGGGCCAAAATACCTGCTGAGAAGTGCAGAAGTCTCATTGACAGTTACAGGAATCGTTTGATTGCAGTGATTGCCTCAAAAGGTTTTGCAGCAAAATATTAAGTTAGGGGTACCATCATTTTTGTCCAGGCCTGTTTCATGAGTTTATTTTTTAAATAATTCTGTTGAAGCATGGTTGAAAATCAATGTCTGACTTTTATTGGTTAAATTTCATAGAATTTTTATTTATTATTACTTTTGTCAGATTAAAGTTATTTCTGTGACCATTGTGAGTTTTTCTTTCATTGACTGAAGGGTACCAACAATTTTGTCCACGTGTGTGTGTATATATATATAATATATGTATATATATATATGTGTATGTATATGTATGTATATATATGTATATATATATATATATATGTGTGTGTGTATATGTATATATGTATGAATATGTATGTGTATATATATATATATGTTTATATGTGTATGTGTGTTTGTGTATATATATATATATATATATATATATATATATGACAGCAACACTCATCACTCACAACAGTGACAAAACAATTACATTGACAATCATGTTACGTTATTTTCAAAATGTTTCCTTTTCTTTTTCATTGCTTCTTTAACACACTACTTCTCCGCTGCGAAGCGCGGGTATTTTGCTAGTTTATTATTATAAGTACAAAGTCTTAGATTTCCACAATAAAGGAAGCATTTTATTTTGGAATTCTATAAATGATCAATGCGAGAGACTGCAACACTTTTTAAATAACTACACCAAGATACTCAAATGGCTGGCATATTTACAGTTTAATTGGCTTGAGAAAATACTCTCTAAACCCCTGACTTTTTTTTAACCTTGGAACAGAATGAACTAAATTAGAATTTGGGGATGCTGCTTCAAGTAACACTGCAGCATTGTCACTACTAAGTTACATTTCACTCAGTGTAAAGAAGTCTGTTTTCCTATTGCTAATAAGATTGTTAATGTAACAAGTAAAATTAGTTTCTGCATACATTCTTTCATTATATGTTTAGGTAGTTTATACAGTATTTTAAAAAGAATGTAGATTCTAATAGTTTTAACAGTTTCTTATCAACTTTTGTGTGGAATAAAATATTCTGGAATAAATAAAAACTGTAAATTTGTAATAAGTTTAAATTGAAGTAAGTTAAAATACACTGACATCTAATAGCAAATCTAATTGCCATATATAATTAGCCAGTTTAGAGTAAAAAAGCAAGCAGTTTAAAGCAGAGTGTAATATTTGTGGTAATACCATGTATCCGCTTCACAATAAACTGTGAAAATGTATTTAAATCATAAATCCACATAACCTTTCCATATTTAGGAGGTGTAAATTAGCACACACAAACTTTGGCAATAGGAAATTACCTTCAAGCAACAGTGCAGTTGAATTTATAGGGTGGTCCAGATCTAATTATGCAATTTTTATTATGCTATAACTTATTAAGTTTATTACATAGAAAATCACCCGAAAAATCCCGGACCATCGAGAAGTGTGCGAACTGACGACATGAATAATCGTCTTCGCGCTGAACTGGAATCGTCCCCGCATAAATCAAACTCATCTAGGTGATCTGGATCTACATAATTAGATGTGGACCACCTTGTATTTCTTTACCAGAAACAAAGAAATCTATTTAGGTATTAGGTATTGATGCTTTTTAGTATAAAGAGGTAGATTTTATTATTTTATAGTTATTGATATCTTTGTCTAAATTAAATTACAAAGTCAAATATGTTACATTTTTTTATAATTATTTTTATAATTTTTTATAGTTGGTAAGAAGGCCTATTAATAAAGGCAAATGATAAGAAAGTATTATTTTATACAGATTGTTTAATATTTTACATGAAAACATTTTTAGCAAGTACTATTAATATAAATTACTGAATTACCGATAGTGTGCTGCTGTGCCAAATACCCAATATAACCATAAATGTTGTGAGTTGACACTCAGAACGACCACCAGAGAGCGAACTGGAGGCGACTGCCAGCATTCTTTATGTTTGAGCGCCGCTGCACCCCTGTTGCTTTTGAAATTAAATAGAGTTCTGCTCTTGGAAATGTGTGTGTCTTTCCGGCGCGGAAGTGAGCCGTAGAGTTGGGGTGAGGGCTCCAGCTCCAATTATACACAATCAAGGCCAGTACACCAGCAAAAGGAAACTTCCTAAGAAAGACTGCCACTTAGCACAATGCACAAACGATGCAATCACTTTGGCAACATGAATCCTTCTAGCAGAGAGATGTCCAGAGTAGTTCTGACGATTTAACTACTTTCTAGGATTCCATGCTTTTAACAGCACGGGATTACACAGTTAGTATATACCAGGCGACTGCCAGCATTCTTTATGTTTGAGCAGCACCGCTCCCCTGTTCCTTTTCAAATTAAATAGAGTTGTTTGGCTCCGAGTGTCAACTAGATGATAACATACATACAAGACTGCAAGACAAGGACATTAGTGAGTCTTTGTTCTTTAATTTATTTTCATTTTTAGCGTTGTATTTTTTTAATTATGTTTTTCTCAAACAATTAAAAAAAACACGAGGGCGAACTGGACGTGACAGCCAACATTCTTTATGTTTGAGCACCACCGCGCCCCTGGTGCTTTTCAAATTAAATACAGTTGGCCGTTTCAGAGCGTCAGCTGGATGATAACATACATACAACACCACAAGACAAGCACATTAGTGAGTCTTTATCCATCCATCCATTATCCAACCCACTATATCCGAACTACAGGGTCATGGGGGTCTGCTGGAGCCAATCCCAGCCAACACAGTGCGCAAGGCAGAAAAAAAACCCCAGGCAGGCAGACTGCAGAAAACTCACACAGACACGGGGAGAACATGCAAACTCCACGCAGGGAGGACCTGGGAAGCAAACCCAGGTTTATTGTTTGTTAATTTATTTTTATTTTTAAAGTTGTGTTTTTTTTATTATGTTTTTCTCAAACAATTAAAAAAATATATATTTTCCTCTCGGGCAACACTGGGTATTTCAGCTAGTAAAAGTAATAATGCTGTCATTTTTATGTTTAGAGTTGTTGCACAGGAGGAGCAGACAGGTCTGTAATACAATTTTCATCCACTGTTCCATTTATTGAGACTATTTGATGTAATTCAGGCTAACATGGAACCAGTCTGTTACAGGCCAGGCACACACACACACATACACACAATCATCATTGCCCATACAAGGCCAGTTTAAAGTTACCAGTTACCGTCACATCTGTGGATTGTATCCTGAGGCTAGGATAAAACAAATTCCTTCCACTTAGCCAGTAACTTGGTGATATTCAAATGCAGTCTCCTTAAACTACAAGGCAGTAGTGCAAATCACTGCATCACCATGCTGCCCTGATACAGTATGCAATAAAAAACTTAGCATCTTCGCTCCACTTTTATATCGAAAGAATAAGATGAGTACGGTATCTTTTTTGGGGATCTCAGTTTTTTTTGTTTTTTTTGTTTTTTTTTTATATACCTTCACTTTGATCTCTATTTCAAAACCCCTTGCAAACATGTTAGACTACAATTTAACAAATATTAATTAAATATTGAATGTGAAGCTTTTATAATTACCTTAATTGTGTAACATATTATATAAAGTTAAAAGCAACTAAAACTATTTTCAATTAAGGCACAAATTAATTAAAATTCTTTGTTTTTATAAGTTTAGTTCTAAAATCCATGAACAAAAACAGTATCAAAAGATATGGTAGCAAAATGTTCTAATGCACTAAGGTCTAATGTGTATACCTACAATAAAAGATTAGAAGATCTTGCCCAGAATAAGAATAATATTTTAACATAGATCATTTTTTGCCAAAACCTCTTACGCCTTTGCAGACAGAAAAATCATGTAATATCTTTAATATATAATGAAAGTTTCTTGTATTATTTATTAACTGATTATGTAGCATAAAAGAAATGTAATCATCAATGAAATAACTAATCTGCCTTACTGTTGAATTTATTTGTTATGTAAATCATTAATCTGTGCTTCTTAATTAAACTACTTGTTTAGAAAAAGTAAGAACATTTATTTTATCCATTTAATATGCATTTATAGAAAATAATTGGTTTTAAAATTAATTTTGAAAAGTATCTCTTTTGATTGTTTTTATTAGTGTAGTGGCACTTCTAAGATATTATCTCTTTGCTTGCTTTCAGATGAGGTACATCTGAGGCCACATTTAATTTTAAGCAGTTTAATAAATTCACTCTAATCCTTGGTAAACAAAACTGAGAGAGAGGTCCACCACCAAATACCTCTCTTGATAATAACTTGTGCTATGACACCTGTGTTATTTGTTTTTCCTCTCTGCAGAGTTATTGAGGAAGTCAGGAGAGCAAACATTGGTAGACATGGTACAACTGCTTTTCTCAAGGTAAAACAATGCTATTTTAACCTGTTCTTTAAATGTAAATTACGGTTTATGGAAGCAAATACTCAATTTAAATTATCTGTTCAGATTAGCCCCCAATAAAGAATAGCAGATGCTCCTAAAAAATGTAATCCATAAATCTTCTGTTCAATTAAGGAGTCTTTCAAAAAAGACGGTGGTAGGAATTAAACAATAAATAACCAAAAAAAAAAAAAAGTTGTTATTTTTGTATATTAAAATTGTTTGAACGTATAGCAATATTTCAAGTATTGTGTTTCATCTTTGAAGCCACTTATTAATCTTGTTAAGAAGTCCTTAATTTAAGTAGCCTCTTTGCTAACATGTTTTGTGATATTTCAGATTTAAGTTACTCGGTTGGATGTATCTTTTGTGCTTTTAAATTTTGTATTTCTATAAAGTATTAGGGCTGAAAAAAAGCCTGAGTATAGGAGACATTACTGTTAAAAATGTATGGTTCAGCCTCATATTATGTTTGTGTTAGTTCATCATGTTCAAGTATGTAATACTACTACTACATTTGCTGTGCCAATGATTAATGAATTTGCACCAGCTTATATTTGATTTTCAGAATTTCATTTGCACTTGCCAATATCAATGTCTCTCACACAGACATGTTTAAAACAGTAAACTGTGTTGCCTTAAAAAACACTTTGATTGTTCAAGATTTTGATAGTTTTGAAGTTTAATTAGTATCGATTTTAGAAAACACACCCAATAAACCTGTAAACATTTTTATTTATTTAAAATTGTTTAAACTAGTTTATAAACCACAAATGCATACTTTTGTACATATCGGTAATTATACATTTACAGCACTTAACTACTTTGTTTCATGTCAATACACGAAACACATCACCTAGCAAATGTCATTGTTCAGTTTAACTAACATTTGAACTGCTTTCATATGCTTATAGTCACAAATAAATTTGCTGCCATATTAACAGTTTTGAGTCAGCCCCCCTCCTCCCCCAAATGTTCTTTGTATTAATTGTTCTAGACTCTGTAAACTACTAAATGAAAAATATGTCTGAAAATGACTTTTTTTTGTAATTTATTAATAGAGAAAAAAATCTGTTTCTTTAGTTATAAGAATAATATTTTATAACAGCCTAGTTTTAAACATGATTGTTGTAATTATAATTTTTTAAAACTAGCTTACTTGAAAGCTTACATGAGTTTAACTTCCTGCCTCAAAGACAACTGACAGGAGATTTGGAAAATGAATAGATGGTGTTTATATATAATATTTCCTTAGTTTAAAAACCCTCTTTATTCAGTGCCTATAAAAGTATTCACGCCTTGAAAGTTTTCACATTTTATTATTCTACAACGTTCATTAACTGTGAATTCAATTTGGCTTTTTTGACATTGATCAACACAAAAAGACTTTAACGTCAAAGTGAAAACAAATTTTCTCAAAGTGGTTTAATTGAATTGCAAATATAAAACACAAACTAATATGGCACACCTAAATTAATACTGGTGCAACCAGTTGGTTTAAGAAGTCGCATAATTAGTTAAATGGAGATCACCTGTTTGTAGTCAAGGGGTTTCAATTGTTTGTAGTCTAAATAAACCTGTATCTGGAATGACTAACTTTTATCATTCTGTTATTGCTTTTCCACCAGTCTTTCCATTGGTCAGTGGGTGCTTAAAAATGATTTCCTATGTGTCACAAGCTCTAACATACAGTCCATGAGTGTATTTTCTACTTGCACTCTGTGACATGACCAGATTGCTTGTTGCTACATCAAAAATTGCAGCTAAGTGGCCTTGTGAAACTTGTACATGGTATGTTTAAGAGCTAAACGCACCTTCAGTTGAAACAGTGAAAAATGTTGCTATTTATTACAGGTACACTAGGCAAATGCTTTATTCACATTCTAGTGAATAACACTGTAGTCTGTATACTGCCAAATAAGTCAGAGGGCCTCCATCAAGGTAATTGACCGGGTACCTGAATTTTACCCTACAAATATTGCAACAAGTGGCCTTAATAAATGATAACCACTCGGTAACTGCCATAGCCAATTTTGTTCTAATACCTATAAGGCTGACTGTAAGAAAAAGACAAATTTTGAGGTAATTATTGTGAACCTAAAATACAACTGATCTAACTAAGGAAGCAATGCAACTAATCAAAGTAGTATTTAGAGAATAATGGCCATGAGTAATGCACCTCTGAAAAGTTAATCTTTTAAAATTTATGAATGTTTTAGAACCAGAACACAAACTCTACGTAAGCACTCCCCCAATAGCAGCTGTTAGGTTAGTGAGGAACATAAATGACACAAAAATGATAAAGCTTATTGGGAAGTTCAACCATGGTATATGTTTTCACACCTGAAAAGCCTAAATAATGAACAGCTAATATCAGTCACCTACTGCAATATCAACTTTTGTCTGAACTAAGTCTGTAGTCAGCATTGGAGCACTTCATTTTCAAAATTAATTCTAAAAGTCTGAATCCATATTCAGTGTAAATCACCAAATAAAAAAGTCCTAAAAGCCGAACACATAACATAAATGACAGCAGCATCTTTGAAACAGCTAATGCCAATGGTTGTCATTAAAAAATTACACCACATAAGAGATGTCTACAGACATGAGTTCATGTTCAGAATCTCCTGTTAGTTTCCCGAAAGCTAGGAAGTTTAACTAATGCAGGACTCATCCATAATGAAATAAACATTTAGCAGGTATACCAAACCACATTTATTTTTGAGGCATTGTAGTTATTTTCCCATTAATCTAATAACATTCAGATTAGAACTGAAGTTTTTTTATATAAATTGTTTTTATGTCAGGTTGCCTCATTTTAAAGAGGAAGCGAAAACCTATATTGGAACCAATATAAAAAAGGTAAGCAACAATGCTTCGTTTTACTTTAGTTGACTTTTAACACTTGAGGTTTTTTTTTTTTTCTATTTTTGAAATATATGCCATGCTCTGATGTGATTTCTTTATATTTCCTATTTACCCTATTATGCAATATTTTCTGCTTGTGATGCACGATTTTTTCCTCAGCTAAAAAACTGTGCCTACCTAGATTTTTAAGCCTGGATTTGCTACCATTCATTTTTTTTTCTTTAGTGTATGGTTTTACCCATCATAACTGCAAAGATTCAAAAAGAAAAAATATGCTACATTAAATAGTACATTACATTAATTGTAATTACAATACATAATTTGAATAATATTATTTATAATATATTATAATTTTATTTATTAAAATTTATTTAATAATAATACAGTACATAATTTTGATTATAATGTGCTATTCTTTACCATATGATTGACTGGCGTGGCATTTAGAGATTGTTCATGCCTCTTGCCCATGACCCGGCTCAGAATAGGCAAACTCCGTGAAATATATTGAAGTCTATAGGAAAGGAGGAACTGAACTATTTTTGAGTTTCTTATAATGTCTCAGTGCAACAAATTGTGTTTTAAGTGGCCCTGAGCGCTAGGAAAGTATCTTCCAGCTATACTGGACTGGGTATTGTGGCAAAGCATTTGATCTGAGCTGTGATGCAGCAGTGCTAACCACTACACTGCAGTACCCCAAACAACAAAAGATGCAAACTAAATGATAAACACTAAAAAATACAACAAATGGCCACAAACTAGCAATAAACTAATATATATATGGTTCAAAGGGTGCTGGTCATAAACTCTTATTTGTTATTTGCATGTTCTTCTTTTCAAGCTTGCATATGCTGGGTTCATGTCAAAATGTCGGTTAGTGCCATTTTCATTAGAGAGCCATGTTTCAGCCAATTCTCTGGCTCTTTTAGTATTAACCTTGAATTTTACTGCTTTTAATTTTACTTTACTCAGAACCCCTCCTCATCAATTCCCGTCCCCTACATCCACCTACCCTTGCCTCCTTATTTGCTCTTATTGCCTTGGATTCCTGTAAGTCTAATCAGAGACAACAGCAAAACAACATCCAAAAAGAGAATAGTTTTGTAGGTGGCCACAGACAATTACTCTCTCCTTAACCTTCCTGTCTGATTCTTCTCTAGTTTTTCATTTTTGCTAATGTCCTTGTCATTACTGGTACCATGAGTCCAACTCCTCCAGGATGACGCATCCATACATGTTGATGCAAAATTTGCATGAACTTGAAGGAGATGCCAGGACCCGATGCCGCCAAGTATCACCACAGTCTGTCCAGGAGCTTAGTAATGCCCTGCATCTGGGAGAACCCCAGGGGCCTCATGTATAATGCAGTGCATATAACTCACACTATAACATGGCATAAGCACAAAAGCAGGAATGTGCGTACGCACAGAAAAATCCAGATGCATAAATCTGTGCATACACAAACTTCCGTGTTCTTCCCCTACATAAATCCCGGTCAAAGTGAAAAGTAACACACACGCTTGCTGTCCCGCCCCATCTCCTACTAAAATATGCCTCTTTGAATATGCAAATCAATATAAATAGCCCTTAAGCTCAGCCTTCTGTGAAAAGACAATGGGAAAGGCATGGGGGAAAATATAAGAATTTCAGCGAATACCAAGTGGAGGCAAGGAAAAATGTACTATTTGTTGGTTTAAACAGTGGTATAATCAGCAAAAGGAAGTTGATTGAGTGACAGAGTGTCGGAGAAATTCGAAAGCTCAAGTTCACAAAGTTGCACAGTGCCCGAAATAAAAAAGAAGTCACATATCAAAGTCGTCGTGAAAAGGCGAGTGTAGCCTACCGTCTGAGTGTCATATAAAAGCTTATTAGGGTACAGAGAAAAAAAAAATAGGCACACAGTGGGGAAAAAAGCACTAAATGTCAACTTTAATCTCGAAATTTCTATTCTAATCACGTAGTTTATTTTGTCATTAAAGTAAAACATCAGAACTTCATCTTTAAATCGTTTAATTTACTAGTTTCTCAAATCCCATCGTAACTAAAGTAGCACGTTAAATGCTATGTGCTCTATGTGTGTGAATCACTACATGGTTCAGAAACAGTTTCATCTCAAGAACTATAAATGCACTCAATCAGTCCATCAAGTGCTCCTTGTAGAACTGTTTGATCTTCTATGTGCTATGTGTGTAAATCACTACGTACTTCTTAAACGGGCTTTCTCTACTTCCGACAGGACACAAAATCCATTACATTTGTGATATTACAGCTCTCTGAATAATTAAAATACTAAGATGTATATGTGATAACATTTTCATGATGATAGGAGTTAGAACATGTTATTAAACATGGGAACATGGTGGCACAGTGATTGTTCATGTCTCACGCAAGATGCTTGCTGCACCATGCGCGACCTTCGATGAAATACTTTATTGTAGCAGTACTGTCTGTTTCAAACGTACTAACCTCCAATTCCTGTCCTTACTTTTCTTTCTCCAAATACACAATCAGCTCTGTAATAGACGTTAAGCCATCTGTAAGCTTAGAACGCAGATTCCTCAGAACTTTTAAGGAACATTGAAATATTTTCGTAGTATGTGTTTAATTATTCTATCCATCTATCCTTCCAGTGTTGCGCCAGCACAAGCAAGAATACAGCGCAAGGCAGGAGCAATCTGTGAACAGAGTGCAGGCTCCTAGCTAGTGCTGTGGCACCGTGTCCTGGCATGTTTAATTATTACAGTATACATGCCCTGCCCGGGGTTTGTTTCCTGCCTTGTGTTCTGTGTTGGCTGGGATTGGCATCAATATAGATTATTTAAATGAAATTAATGTTTTATCTGTATAATATAATAAACATATTTTGCTGCATTTCATCTTAAAAATTATATAGTTATCATATGTAAATACGCGCCTTATAAAGTGGATCAGGTTGTGCAATATTATAACTGTAGTGCAAGTTTACAGTGAGGTAATTCTACTTATAAGTACAAACAGTTCTACAAGGAGCACTTGATTGAGTGCTTTTATAGTTCTTGGGATGAAACTGTTTCTGAACCGCGAGGTCCGTACAGGAAAGGCTTTGAAACGTTTGCCATGTGAAAGCAGTTCAATAGAGAGCATGGCTGAGGCAGCGTATGCTTGATGCTGTATGCCAATAATTCTCTTTCTCAGATTCAGGAGATCTTTGATTCCCCACTCAGATACAGTGATATAAATACTCTTGAGTAGTGCAGTGAGAGTAATATGGAAAAAAATATGATCCGCTGTGGCGACCCCTAACGGGAGCAGCTGAAAGAAGAAGAAGGTGCAGTGAGAGTAACAACACTAAAGCAGCTTTTGTATTTAGAATAGTTTTACCATTCCGTGGACCATTATATTGTTACTGGTTAATTACAATCAGATGCATTGAACTAATAAGCAATATGAGGTTAAGTTCAGTGTATTTATAAAGCCACGTCAGGGATGTGGATCTGAAAAAGTAAGGATGACCACACAGGAACAGTAGCACTGCTTTGACACTGAGTGCCACCAGTCTGCAAAACCAAGCGGAGAACTTGTGTACGCCAGGGTATAAGGTATCGTGGAAATGTGCGTGGCTTTACGCCAAGTTTAGGTTTTATACATCGCAATTTGAACTTGGAAATGTTCTTATGCAACAATACATGAGGCCCCAGGACACCATTTGCCGCCTCATGAGGAGTATACCCAGACGTTGTTGGGAGTTCATATAGGCATTGATTTTCAATGTGATGTTGAATCCAGCCTTCAATGGTTGGGGATTTTGGTATCCACTGACCATTGCTACATCATTTTATTCTCAAAAAATTACACACTAGTACTCAGTAAAGATTTTTCACTTGAATATCTCATTTATCAAGATCCGATATGTGATTTAAGTGTTCCTTTAATTTTTTGCACTGTGTGTATGTATATATGTGTGTGTGTGTGTGTGTGTGTGTGTATATGTGTATATATATATATATATATATATATATATATATATATATATATATATAAAAAAACACATTAATAGTGCAGTGAAGCTGAGACTTGCTCCATTGGTTGAAGTTATGGCACCGGGTGCTGCTTGAATGCCTTTTTTGTTTCCAGTATCTTTGTTAGATGCTTTGTCCTTTTTTGTTCCATGAAGAAGATAGAAACACCTTGTAAACAGTAATAAATATTTTATTATCATTTTTTCTCATGGTCGCATGTGTTTTTTTTTTTTTTGTTTTTTTTTTCTGGTCATAGTTCCAGGGATGCGAAGATATTTGTATAATGGTTAAGGCTTTGGATCTCAAAACTCTGACTTTCTGGGTTCAAATCCTGCTACTGACACTGTGACCATGAGCAGGTCACTTCATCTGCCTGTGCTTCAATTGGAAATAAGAAAAAAAAATGTAACCAATGTATTGCAGATGTTGTATGTCGCCTTGGATAAAGGCATCCACCAAATAATGAATAAATAATAATAATTAGCCATGCCACTGAGATCAGTGTTTTGTGTTCAGTGGCAGTACTCATAATCTCATTATGGTCAGCAAGTGAACACTTTAGATGAAACACTGCAGTATTTTTTTTATGCATGCACAAAGGAAGTCTGGAGTACTGATTCGGTGATGACACCACAAATGTTCGAAGCATCTCCAAATGATCATACAGTATACATGCATGAAAGTTCTGTGCATGACTGCTACAGCTCTGTGATGTCATGCTGTCCCTCAGAAAGCATTGGGGGTACTGAGTAAATTACTGAGTATTGTTTTGCTCAAATTGTGCCATGTGGTTTGACTTAAGTTAACGAAGTCACTGGAGAATGCAGCATATTTGTTGTAAAAAATGCTTTGGCGAATTTCATTATTCAAACACTCAACAACAAAAATATTATTTCCTGTACATCTGGGACACTAGATATCCTCAAGAAAGTACATTGTTATATGTCAATATTTTGGGGTAACCCCACACCAATATAAGAACTAAATACCCCAAAATCTCAACAACTCTTTGACTGATTTGATTGAATTTTGGTGAAGATATAGAAAAATAAAATGAGCCAACCTTTTTTCTTTTTAATTTGTCTATATTTATCGATAATAATACTGTACCATGTAAATTATGCTGTTCAGCACTAACAGAAGCATGAAGACTAGCAGCCAATGTGAGACATGCCATTGTATGCAAATGAAGGTCTCTGGCAGAAGTAATTAGCAGTGCAGCGAAAAACAGTACCACTGACCATTATGGTGGACTGACAAGTGAAGGAGAGATATCTTAGATAGGAAAAAGACACGGCATTGTCATATGCCATACAGATGGATGTGTGAAGTAGAAGGAAGGAGAGAAGTTCTGCTAAAATAACTGTTGCTTCTGTACACAATGCTGGTTTTAAGTTGTATATTGGTTTTGATCAATTAAAATGGAATCCCTTTTGATACCAATTTCGCACCATGTAATACATGTAAAGTTGTTTATTTTATAGTCTATCATTGTGTGAACATGGTATGAATCTATTGGGTTTCAAAATTTGGTGTCACATTGTCCAGTTTATAGCAACATAAAATAGTGATAATCTGGAAGGTTGCTTGTTCAAATCCCATTACTGCCAGTAGGGATCCTATCCCGTTGGGCCCTTGAGAAAGGCCTGAAAGTTGTTCCAGGGTTGCTGTACAATGGCTGACCCTGCACTCTGACCAGTGGTTATGCAAATAGACAATTTCCCCTCGGGGATTAATTTTTCCAAATGCATTTGAAGTTTACAGCAATGGTGTCATTTTTACTAAATTTTGGGTAAACTTTTGGCTAGTTAAAAGATTGTGTTTTACAGGACGTTTATGTGGAGGTCATTTTCATATTAACGAACCTATTACTACTATTGTTCTTGCTCAAGCTTAAAATTGGTTACACCAAACATTCAGTCATGTAAATTATCTTGCTTATCTGATATGACCGAATTATCTCAGATCAATACAAATAAGGCAAGAAAACATAAGCACTACATTAGATATACAGACAATTATTATTAGATTATTTCAATTTAACAAAAATCAGTGGGTTAATATGCACAAACAAATTCTCAAATGAGACAGTTTGTAGTTGCTACATTTACATAAAAATCCAGAATTGAATAGACTTGCAGTTTAAATATGCACAAAAATCCTAAAGTTAATAGAGTTGCGGTTGCTAAATACAAACTTAAGCATCCAGAAATTCACAGTGGTCCGTTTGAGATGCAAATCATAAAAGATATTTGCTTTGGCTCAAAAATTGCAATGATAATTACACATTGATTATGAATCTAATAATAAAAAAAAACTTACAGGATCCTTGAATATTAAATGTCTTTAATAAATGTCCGTGGAATCCATCCATCCATCCATTTTCCAACCTGCTGAATCCGAACACAGGGTCACGGGGGTCTGCTGGAACCAATCCCAGCCAAAACAGGGCACAAGGCAGGAACCAATCCTGGGCAGGGTGCCAACCCACCGCAGGACACACACAACCACACCCACACACCAAGCACACACTAGGGCCAATTTAGACTCGCCAATCCACCTAACCTGCATGTCTTTGGACTGTGGGAGGAAACCGGAGCGCCCGGAGAAAACCCACGCAGACACGGGAAGAACATGCAAACTCCACACAGGGAGGACCCAGGAAGTGAACCTAGGTCTCCTAACTGTGAGGCAGCAGCGCTACCACTGCACCACCGTGCCGGCCATGTCCGTGGAATGTGTTTCAAAAAATAAAACAATCACATTTTGAAAACTTAGCCTATTAACACTAGAATTACCAGAGCCTACGAAAAAACTCGTAATTCCGTCCCACCTTAAATCGCTTCTTAAAATCGTTCACAGCTCTCCACCAGCGTCTTTTGTCATCTAAATGTGCTGATAAAAATCAGGCTGCAAGCAGCCGGCTATTCCATCCCCCCACCGACTTAGAACGTGCACAAACTTCTCCCAGCTCATGCCTTGATTGATTATCTAGGAGTGAAGTGGAGTTTTAGAGTGGAAAGAATAGATCATTATTTGGAATACACGCATTTCACGTGTGTTCCGTTTCTACAGTAATCCGTGTAAACACATTTTTAAAACAGAAACGTTTTTCATATTGTAGTAGTAAATGACAAAATGTAAGCATAAACTATATAATGTATGAAGCCTGAAGTCCAAATATCAAACACTTTCACAAAAGGTACACATATAACAGAACAAGTATGCTGTTATTCAAAAATATAACTGCAGAAAAAAGCTACCTTAGCATGCCATATTGACACGTACGTACTGCAGCTGACACAGTAGTATAATGGTATCAGCCGCTTACTGGTATCCAAAAGCTCATGAGTTCGATCCCACATGGCTCAGTTTTGAGAAGTAAACTGCTCTTATTCTTACTATTTTAGAATAAAAACATGCATTTGATTTCAGTGTGTAACAGCCAGTAATTTATGATACTTGTAAAGGTTGTTTTTTTTTATTCACTTTTCATTCTCAGTCTCAGTCGTGTTCAGGATCCTTCCCTACCCCCCATCTGAGAATGCTGTTTTCACATAAAGACGCGCTATAACTCAAATGTGATTTATTTGGAGACGCGCTATACTCGAATGTTATTTATATAGGGAAGAAAGTACAATGTCAGGTGCTCATTCAGTGTAATAGGAACCATAGCCCAGAGAGATGTCAACACTGCAACAAGTACACATGTCGTGAATGTAGGAAGGGTGTGTGGAAATTGTTAATATTTGAATGTGATGATTTTATATAGCGCGGATCGGAAATCAGCAGTTCTTAGCATTGCACCACGCAAGCTGTCGATCAACCGCCTACTGTAACTTGCTTTATTTTTCTTCACTTATAGTCTAGAATAAAAGTGCTCTTGTTTTTTATTCTTGTACACCAACATATGTTCCTGTGTTTGAGCGACACGGGCATGCTAAAAAAAATAGACGTGTAATGCCACGAAAAGTGCATGCAGGCACTTCAGTTCGCAAGCATTGGTACGAGAATGAAGTCACAAGTACGCTGCAGAGCTACAGCGCATCTTTATGTGAAAACAGCATTCTCAGATGGGGGATAGGGAAGGATCCTGAACACGACTGAGAATGAAAAGTGAATAAAAAAAAAAACTAACCTTTACAAGTATCATAAATTACTGGCTGTTACACACTGAAATCAAATGCATGTTTTTATTCTAAAATAGTAAGAATAAGAGCAGTTTACTTCTCAAAACTGAGCCATGTGGGATCGAACTCATGAGCTTTTGGATACCAGTAAGCGGCTGATACCATTATACTACTGTGTCAGCTGCAGTGCGACGTGTCAATATGGCATGCTAAGGTGGCTTTTTTCTGCAGTTATATTTTTGAATAAAAGCATACTTGTTCTGTTATATGTGTACCTTTTGTGAAAGTGTTTGATATTTGGACTTTAGGCTTCATACATTATATAGTTTATGCTTACATTTTGTCATTTACTACTACAATATGAAAACGTTTCTGTTTTAAAAATGTGTTTACACGGATTACTGTAGAAACGGAACACACGTGAAATGCGTGTATTCCAAATAATAATCTATTCTTTCCACTCTAAAACTCCACTTCACTCCTAGATAATCAATCAAGGCATGAGCTGGGAGAAGTTTGTGCACGTTCTAAGTCGGTGGGGGGATGGAATAGCCGGCTGCTTGCAGCCTGATTTTTATCAGCACATTTAGATGACAAAAGACGCTGGTGGAGAGCTGTGAACGATTTTAAGAAGCGATTTAAGGTGGGACGGAATTACGAGTTTTTTCGTAGGCTCTGGTAATTCTAGTGTTAAAAGGTTAGTATTTGATTTACACCTGAACTCAGAACATTTTCTCAATGCTTTAAAAGATTATAATAGTTTGTTTCAAGTTACATCATTTGGTGCAAAAAGAATAAATGAAGGCAATTTCATGGCAAATGTTAAACTGTAAGGACAGGTGTATCATCATAGTCTTAGGAAGTAAGTTTAAACAAGAAAACAAAAGCCTTAAAACATACCAAAAATACATTTAACTGTCTTGTGTCCTGCTTCAGTCAAACCATTGTAAAGAGGCTATCTCGTATTAGTTGATTTGGACTTTTCTTAATTAATTTCCTCCTGAAGCAGTTGCCGTGTTCAGTATTAACAGTACTGTACTTGTCAATGGCTAGAATTGTTTGTTTTGTTCCTAATACAGGTGTTCTTTATAAAGGTCACACTACTAGGTCATTCTCATCTTTGATTACAGTTTGTACTTGCATGTCAAAAATTTGTTTAATAACTTATACCTGAATGATTTAATTTTTTTCCACGCAACCATGCCAGACCTGCTTACATTTTGAGTATGTCTGCCAGGCATGTATAAGATTAATTTAAGAAGCTGTAGCTTTGCAAACTTGCAGGCATTGAACTGGCTACTTTTACTATGCAATCATGCGTTCCTGGAGTAAACTACTTGTCTAGTGTAATCAAAGTACATTTTCCAGTTCTTGCACAAATTATAACTGTCACTCAGTGAACAAGTACTGCTGTCATAGTGAAATGCTCTCCCACCGCACCATGTATATCACAAGCCCATTTGGCAGGTTGTGGTTCTGTGGTTACTAAGCTAGCTTGTACATACAACCTCTATCTCATGCTTTGCTGGGTTTGAACTGTTTATTGGCCAGTATTTTTGGATCATGTTCTCCATGTGCATTTTGTAGTGCAAAATGCATCCATGTACTACAACTTGCCCAGTCCATCTGCAGCTATAGACTCTTCAGCACTCTTCAGTACGCAGTCCACGCTAGTGGTTTGGGCACATACACCATCCAGATCTAAACACTAGTAAGGAGAGTTGCTTGCATACTGAAGAGGCTATAGCTGCAGGTTCAAGCTGCTGTTGCACTTTTCATGGCATTGCACATGTACTTTATCGTTATGCCCGTGTCGATCAAACACAGGAAGCTCTGCAGTCTACTTGTGTAGGAAGTAAATAAATAATGGTAAATAACGAAAATAAGATTCACAGACAGGATGATGCCCAACCTCTTGCTGCAACCAAACAATGGTATCTTTCACCTTTACGCCTGGTGCAGCAGTGTTGCTCTTTTGTGTGAGTGGATGTTTTTTGCAGGGAGTGCTTCTGTTCTCTTTCTCCAGTGTAGAACCCTCTTCCTCATCTGAGTTAATTTCAGTTATAGCACATGTTTATTTGAAAACAGGACTGTCAGATCTGGGGGAGCATGAATTGGACTGAAAGAATAAAACTGAATTAAAAAAAAAAATGCACACTACCTTTTACAAGTACTGTAAATTTACACCGGCTGTTACAGACTCAAATCAAATGTGTATTTTTATTCTATAATAATCAAAATGGTCGCGCTCAGAATCGCACCGGCGACCTCTTAATTACAAGTCAGCAGTTCTTAATGCTGCACCACCCAAGCTGCCATGTCATGTTAGTGTCGTACCCCAACTGGATTTCTTTTTCTACGTTATATTCTTGAATAAAAGCACACTTGTTTTATTATAATTGTTCTTTTGCAAAAGTGTTTATTTGATATTTGGACTTCAGTCTTCACACATTATACTCTTCATGTCTACATTTTGTCAATTATTTCTAAAATATGAAAAACATTTCTTTTTTAGTTATGTTATGTGTATTTTTTAGTTACAATTCCTGCCTCACATTTCATCCTACATTTACACAGATCGCTGTAGACATGGAACATGCATGAAATATATGATGTATCTTTTACCCTATTCAACACCAGGCACCTCACACACAGATAAGGAGTCTCGGATTGAGCTTGGAGAGCTTTTTCCCCAAGTTGAACTCCGTAAAGGGGGGAGGGGGGTATGGGGATGGTGGGATAACAGGCTGCTGGCTGCTTGCTGCTAGTGCTGATCGACACATTTACAAAACAAAAGATGCTGATGGAGAGGTGCGAAGGAATTGAATGTGGGCCAGGATTGAGTTTTTTCATAGGCTTCAGAGATTCTAGTGTTAATAATAACACTCAAGTGCAAACAAACGAGTCTTTCCTGGCAGCATTTAGACCAAAGCAGATCAACAGTGGAGTGGATGCTATCTGTAGCAAATGAGTTGTTTATATACTTACTCCACTGTGTTTTTAAATAGTAAATAGCTTTTATGACATTTCAGATTCTTTATTCTTTAACAGGAATGCACCATTTTTCTAACAAATAAATGCCATTTACAGTTATCTGTATGTTGCAATTTAATCACTGAATGTTTTTATGACATTCAAAAATCATTATAATGATAATAATTAAGTTTTTGGGAGACTACTGAGAATGTGGTGCCATACTTGCCTTCAAAAAGCTGTGTATAAACAATGTGTGTAGAGTAGTTGCTAAATAAACATTGATTCCATTATTTTTTTTCATTTATTACTTCCCAATCTGAAAATAAAATGAACTATGCATGATGTTTTGCATTTTAGTATTTGCACTGAATGCTTGCATACTAAATTCTTTGATTTATCCTTGTTCCTAAATAACTTGTTTTAGTCACTAATCAATGGCACTTGCCATTTTTTCTTGAGGCTTACAATATCTTTTGGAAAAATAAACGTGTGCAGGTAAGAAATTTGCATCTAGTAACATACTTTAAACTAGTTTTTAAGACTTAACCAGCATTTCTGATGAGTTTATTATGTGTGGATTGTGTTTTTTTTTATTATGTTAATGCAGTAGCTTATTTAATTTAGCATAACTATATATAGTTAACATAGCATAACTAATATTGTATGCACCCTTGGGTGATATTACAGGAATATCAGGAATAAAATAAAAAATTATAAGTTTTTATTTGGTTACAAAATAAATCTGTAGTAGTTAGGCCCAATTTGACTGGTCACATTCAGTAATCTAACTGTCCAATTTCTGTACTGCTTATCGAGTAATTTGGAAGTGGAGCTAATGCAGTTTACATGCTGACAGCTGTTCCACAACATATAACCCACAGACATTCTAAAAGAAAACCTAGTCATTACTTCATACTTGTAGCAGCACCATTTTTAGGCATTGCACGGTAGATGTATAAATGTACATTTTCTCTATTACTATTTTTTATTTTAAACAAATTTTTTTTACACATTTTTTCAAGAAACTGTCTTAAAATGAGAGGTGAGCATGTGGACTAACACAATCATTCAGCTTTTAGATGTAAACCATTATCTGTTGACATGATCTATTTGTCCACCTGAAATGAACTAGAGTTCAACAGACATCAGTAATAATGCTTTCTTAAAAGATAAGTCAAATATTGTCTATTCTTTCAGTTCTAACCCACTCATTCAGTTTAGTATTTATAAATATGAAAATTAGGACTAAAAAAGAAATAATTTCTTAGCTAAAAACCTAACACTGCATTCTGGATTACAATTTTCATCCTTACTGTTATAGCTGCACTTTTGTGTCATTCTATCATCAGAGCCATTAACTAACTTTAACATCAGAAAATGCTAGACCAGAAACTCCGGATTTCTGTCAGTGAGTTGAGGCTGTGCTGATTTTTGCCAAATGTCCATAAACATTATTTGTTAATCTTATTCAAAATGTTGAAGATGAGAAGATTTTTGTCTTAGATGTCACAAAAGTAAAGCACTTCATTGAAAATTCTTCCAAGCCAATGTGTAACACTGATCAGATGATGTGCATTTTTGGTGAATGTTTTTTTAATCAAAGTATACTCGTTTCATCTGAGTTTTTTAATTAGATATTCTGTTTCTCTCATGTTAATTTTTAGAGCAGGATGTCGCATTATCATTTTAAACTTGGCTCTACTAAACAAATTAGAAACGCTTTTCTTATTGTAAGAGTAGTTAGTAAATTGTAAATGTTTTGGCTAACTACAAAGAATTAGGTAAAAGCTGTTAATCTAAATATATAATATGCGGTACAATCACTTGAAATTCTTCTCAATACACATCTCCGGAAATAAATTCTGAATGCAGAGGAATTTTAACAATTTAAACATGTTCTACACAACAGTTTTGACCAGCAGTGCAGGTGTTATTGCATTGCTTCAAAAGGGACAAAGCAAAGCTCGTGAACTGTTTTTATTTCTTAGCAATACCCAGTGCTTCACTGGTCTCCAATCCCTCAAACCTCCCGATCATTGATCGTGTGTTGTTTCTATGTAGTGCTCAATGCTTTGTGGGATACCTCAACCCCTTAATCGGCAATTAATGTTTCTAAACTTCACGGAGGACGTATTTACAAGATTATTGACATTTATAAAACTAAATTGAGCAGAAATGTACACATGGCGGATTTTATAAATTGGATTTTCATTGTTTTAGCGTATGATTGTTTTCTTCTTCAAAACAAAGATTTATAAAAGAGACCCCCTAGTGTGGAATGTTCCACTTATGATGTCATGTCCGCACTCAAAATTTTGGATTTTCAGATTATTGATACTCATCCTGTACCAATAATACCATTTTGAAATCTAGTCTAAAAGGCACAGATAACCAATGTAATGATTCTAAGACTGATATAATGATGTGAGATGCAATATAATGTGTATTGTAGCACTTTTTTATGTGTCTTGGCGCAGGCTTTTAGGCCACATTTTCAGTTCTATGTGAGTGTCACCTAGGTATGCATACGGTTGTAAGATTTTAAACTGACCTACAGTTTTGCTGTAGATAGCATGTGCATCACTAACATTGTCATCACATTAGCATTAGGGAACATGTAGCATCTGTTATCATATGACATACTCTACCTTGTTTATCTATTACAATATGTCATGATAAGCATGGTTGGAAGCATTTTTGTGTTTTTTCAATTTAGATTTGTGGGAAAATCAGAGAAAATTCTTACTTTTTCCCCCTCATCTGTTTTCCATCAGTTTTTGCTGCTATTGGCTTAATAATGAAATTGTGTATCGGATTAGGCCAGCTGTAACTTTATGTGAGCTTTTGCAGTACTAAATTGTAAAACTCATACATGACTTTTGGGGTAAACATTATCTGTTTATCAAGTTATTCCCTGAGTTTCACCTTGTAAATGTGTGCAGTTGATACAAGGTATTTTTGTTTATTTTAGATTAGATTACATTACATTAGATTGGATTAGTTTAATTTTATTAATCCCAAGGAGAAATGTGGAAATTGTGTGGTGTGTGTTGAAAGGAGCCAGTTGATGTGTTTCGGGTATCTAATTAGGATGCTTCCTGGGTGTTTCGGGCATGCCCAAACTGGAGTAGATCTTGGGACAAGATTACATCTCTCTACTGTCCAGGGAATGTCATTGGTATCCCCCCAGAGGAACTGGAGGAGGTGGCATGGAAACGAGATTTCTGAGCATCATTGCTTGGATTGCTACCCCCATGACCTGGGCCTGATCAGTTAATTTGAAAGAAAATTTTTTTTATTTTTTATTTCCAAATCAAACTCTTTTTCACAGTGTTGTCCCAAGAAAATGAAAATTGTAAAGCATTAAAAATTTAAATTCCAAAAACTGAAATCGCAATTATTAGTATTTGTTCCCACAATGCTCCACCCACAGTTTAGTACTTAGTGTATCTACAGGGTGGTCCAGATCTAATTATGCAGATCCAGATCGTCTGGATGACTTTGATTTATGCGGGGACGATTCCAGTTCGTCACAAAGACACTTCTTCATGTCGTCTGTTCGCAAACTTCTCTATGGTCCGGGATTTTTCAGGTGATTTTCTATGTAATAAATTTAATAAGTTATTGCATAATAAAAATTGCATAATTAGATCTGGACCACCCTATATTACAACAAGTAAAAAGTCTCAGTTAATTCTGCACAAATCTGCTGGAGCAGGATTTGTCTCATTCTTTTTGGTGAAATTGTTTAAGTAGTGCCAGGTTAGTTGTGGAGTAGCAGTGGACAGCAGTTTCGATGAGTTTTTAAGGTAATACTCTGAGCCTGAGCAATGTTAGCCTTATATTTATACAAAAGGAATGAAAACATCTTCTTCTTCCAGAATTCTGACTTTTACCTTTTGGCAAATTGTTAAAAGATTTTGAATTTGGCATGATGTATAATGTTTCGTAGATGAACTAGAAAAATTCTTACTTTAATATATATTGTCAGTTTAGAATCTGAGAAAATAAAATATTAAATAACTTTTTGGGCTGAATACCTTTTCAGTTCACTGTAGGTATTTTATTACTAGAACTGTTAAAAAAGTAACTTTATATTTTGTAAGACTAAGGATAAAGTGGACAAATTAGTACAGCTTTGTAAATATATTGTCCTGTTCCGTTCACAGCTTAAGATGCGTGCTGGAGGAATGAGTGACTCCTCTAAATGGAAGAAACAGAAGCGTTCCCCTCGTCCGCCTCGACACAACCCTAGAGCAACCTCTGGCATGAGTGATCAACCGGCTGTAGCTGGAGTATCTTTACAAAATGTAAATGGCACTTCATCTGTTAACACTCATCCAGGTAAGGGAATAGCAGTGTCCAAGATACACTTTACAAGTTCAAAATAAAAACAAAATTTATTGTATTGTTTGGTTTAAAAGTAAGTCATATTATGGTTGTGCAATTGTCCAGGTGTCTTGTTTTTTGTTTCTTTAGTGACTGGCCTTTTAATTTGGCTGAAAACAGTATTGTATGTATGTTTGTTTTGTAGTTGTATTAATATATCCTCCTCCATAATAATAAAATATATGCAATAGCTACAAGGTACATTGTTGACAAATTTTCAGTCTGCCCTGTTCTTTGTTATTTTTATATGCAGGATGGCAAAGAGAAGCCAAATTTTGGTGTACCCAGCTTGGGGATAAAAGTTGTGTCATCTCTGACAGAGAAAAAAGCAGGTTAAAATAATATTTGAAGTTGCTGGAGAGTGATCAATTAGTAGTTTTTCATAATAAAGTTGAACACAAATGTTTGCCTATTTTAGTGCCTAGCACTATCTTTTCTCTTACCACTAGATTGAGTTTATAATCTTTTGTAAAACAATCTATTTTCAAAACCCTGTAACAGAGAAGGGGTCTATTAACAGTGTGCAAAAACCTTCATGAAAATCAAATACAGGTTAGGAGACAAGGCACATCACAAACAGAGGCAAATGTCCATACAGAATAGACTCAACCTAATGCCAAGTATGTAGACATTTTTCATATGATACAACATGGTACAATATCTTAATATATTTTCCAAGGCAACAAAATAAATGTGGAAAGACTGGCATACTCCCATTATGCCTGTGGTGTATGATCCCTCAGTAACTGCATCACACCCGCTTGTTCTCTTTTTTTAAATGTGGTGACCGTAGTTCCAGTCTTAAGTGCAACACTGAGCTGGTATGTTTGCCACCTTTTTTTTGTTTTTGCTGTAATAATCTAACCAATTGTTAGGCAAATTGGACATTACACAATTTTACTAGGCTCAGTGAATCTTCTAAAAATTAGCTGCCCCCTCCAGCAACCCCCAACATTACAAATGAATACTGTTCTATAGCTCTACTCTTAGTCAACATTTGTTTTAAAACTAGAATTACCAGATCCTATGAAAAAACTTGTAGATCCTATCCACCTTAAACCCCATCGCACCTCTCCATCAGCGTTTTTTGTCCTGTAAATGTACCGATAAAGACAAGCAGCAAGCAGCCTTCTATTCCATCTCCCCACTGCCGCAGAACATGCACAAAGTTCTCCTAGCTCATGCTCATATCTGGGAGTGATATGCTGGAGTTTTAGAGTGGAAATAACAGATCATTATTTGGAACACATGCATTTCATGTGTGTTCCGTTTCTACAATAATCTGTGTAAACACATTGTTAAAACAGAAACATTTTTCATATTTTAGTAGTAAATGACAAATTGTTGGCACAAACTATGTAATGTGTGAGACCTGAAGTCCAAAGATCAAATATACACTTTCACAAAAGGTTCAAGGATAAGACAACAGCTTCCGTGGCGTAGCGGTAAGATTTGCTGACTTGTAATCAAGAGTCCCCGGTTCGATCCCGACTTCCTCCTGTATTTTCCTTTTTCAGTAGTGAGCTGCTCTTATTGTTAATATTATACAGTACACACATACATTTGGTTTGCGTCTGCAACAGACGGTGTTTATTTATAGTACTTGTGAAAGTTACCATTTTATTTACACTTTCATTCTCTCAGTCATGATCACGATACATACTGCCACCCTAGGGATCTGATGCTGTTAGTTTTTATTTGAAACTGGAAATAACTGTAGATGTGAGTGGTGTTTGGAGGCAATGGAACTGAACATCCTCTGATCTGGAGGAATTAAAGCTGACACACAAACACTGGTGAATCTGCCTTCTTCGTATCTCACCATCATTTGATTTTTTTATTCAGTTTTATTGAATGTTCCTGCTTATGCTGAATTAGTATGCACCTTATGGTCTATGATGTCAAAAAAAAAAAAAAAAAAAAAAAACACAGTTATATATGATATTTGGAATTATTCATTTTATGACCTGTATAGCACATTTCGGAAAACATTGTGGCACGGATGCAACATTATTCATATTCATTCGCATAACATCTTGTGGTTGTAATCAGTGACCGCGTATTTTTTATTTTTTTTTCCCCAATCTTGCCAGTCTCCAAGTTGCTGTATGGTGTTGTTTCTTTTGTACTCCAGAACATGCAGAGGAAAGAATAGTACAGAGAGGTCAGTTCAGCACTATATTAAAGTGACCTTTAAATACAAAGTTAGAAGAAGGGTCTCTACATGTGACTAAAGGGCATGCTTGTAGCTGGCAGCAGTGGCAGAAACAAAAGCTACTTGTAGATGGAGCTTTGTGAGGCACATGAAAATTATTTTTTGACTGCCTACATGAGGTTCTGGTAAGCCACTTCACAGGTAAGAAGAATGATTGGGACCTCAGTCAAACTCTTTTGAACTTGACGAGATATATGTTTGAGAAGTTTTAAATTTACTTATTTGGCTAGCACCTTTATCCAAGGCGACTTACAACATTGATGATACAATTGGTTACATTTCTTTTGGTTTTCCAATGAAAACACAGGTAGGTCAAGTGCCTCATGGTCACACTGTGTCAGCAGAAGGGTCTGAACCAACAACCTCAGGGTTTGAAGTCCAAAGCCTTACCCATTATGCCACACTGCCTGCCTGGACACATAATACACCATTCCTTGATGAGGCAATTCCAGAACCACTGGATGGATTGGGTCACTCTCTGCTGTTTGAGAAAAAGGAATTGAATAATTTCTGTTAAAACTAGAATTCCTGAAGTGTACGAAACAAACTTGTAATCCCGGCCCACTTTAAATCCCTTCACATAGGTATATATATTTGGAATTGTTCATTTTATTTCATTTTAGTACATTTAACTTTATTGACTACCATGGGTTCATGCAATTGCCACCATGAAACAACTATAATCTTTTGGCCACTTCATTTTGCAGCTGCCATGAAATATTAACATCTTCAAGAGGTCTTTGTGAATAAAAATTATGCTTAATCTGAGCAGGGACTTTCCAGCATACACCCTCAACTCATTTGGGTTTGCCAGGTTTGGCAATCTTATCTGCATCTTGCCTCAGTTAAATAAGATGGTCATTTTAAAGTGTGATTACCTGTGGCACCTCTATTTGTGTTTTTTTTTTTATTGCAATCCATACAAAGCAATCAAATTTTTATTAAAAAAAAAAAAAGTTGAGTTAAGAACAGATCAATCCCCACCCCTGAGAGAGAGAGAGCAAGCCAAACGGCGTAAGATTTAAGGCTTGTAAACATACCTAAATAAATAAGTTCATGAAGCACAGAGAACTTATTTTAAAATATTACTGATTAGATCTTGCCATGTTTTGAAAAAAAGTCTGTACAGATCCTCTGAGTATTTCATTTTTTCAAATAATATAACACATCGGTTTCCCACTGACATAAAAGAGGAGTGTTTGGGTTCTTCCAGTTTATCAGAATAAGTCTGCGTGCCAAAAGTGTAGTGAATGCAATCACAATTTGTTTGTCTTTCTCCACTTTAAGCCCCTCTAGAAGAACCCCAAACACAGCTGTTAATGGGTTAGGAGGGATTGTGAGTCCAAGTCTGTCTGAGAGGTAATTAAAAAAATTTGTCCAGAATAATGTTAATTTGGTGCAGGCCCAGAACTTGTGACCCAGTGAGGCTGGGACTTGGTTGCAATGTTTGCAGGTTGGATCATGCCCTGGAAACATTTTGGAGAGTTTTAGTCGAGACAGATGTGCTCAATATATAATTTTAAGTTGTATAATTGTATGCTTTGCGCATATGGAGCTCGAGTGAATTCTCTGCATTGCTACTTTCCACTCCTTTTCTGATATATTAATTGAGAGATCTTTTTCCCCAATGTCCTCTTGGATCTTTGAAAGGGAGAGATTGTAAAATGATTTTATGTATTGTAGAGATGGAGTCTAAGTCCTTGAGATTGAGCAATATTTTTTCCAGCATGGATGAGGGTGCAAGATGAGGAAAATCTGGAAGGTTCTGTTTAACAAAGTTCCTGATTTGAAGATAGTGAAAGAAATGTGTAGCTGGAATGTTAAATTTGGAATGTAATTGTTCATAGGATGCAAAGACGTTGTCTATATGAAGATCTCTAAGCAAGTTAATTCCAAATTTTTTCCAGATATTAAAAACTGCATATGTTTGTGAAGGTTGAAAGAGGCAGTTCTCTTGCAGAGGTGCCACAAATAGAAGCTTCTCCGTCTTAAAATGCTTTCTACATTGGCGCCATATTCTAAGTGAGTGGAGCACAATTGGGTTATTTGTATATTGCCGATAACGTGTGTTTATTGGAGCACAGAGCAAGGAATACAAAGAAGTACTGCAGGATTTTACTTCTATTGCGGTCCAAGCCTGTATATGTTCTTCTATTTGTGTCCAGGTTCTTATCGCCTGTATATTTGCTGCCCAGTAATAAAACTGGAAGTTAGGTAGAGCCATGCCGCCTTCTGCCTTTTGCCTTTGTAGGGTCGCTCTTTTGATGTGTGGATGTTTTGAATTCCAAATAAATTAGGTTATTGTTGAATCTTATTTCCTAAAGAATGATTTATTAATGTATATTGGAATGTTTTAAAATAAAAAATGAGCTTAGGAAGAATATTCATCTTAACAGTGTTAATTCTTCCAGCTAGTGTGAGATGAAGGGTTGACCATCTATGCAAGTCTTGTTTAATTTTTTCCATGCAGACGGTAAAATTTTGTTGATATAGAGCTTTATGTTTACTTGTGATGTTTACCCCGAGGTATTTAAACTGTTCTGCAATGATAAAAGGTAGGGTATCTAATCTAATATTATATGCTTGAGAGTTAAATAAGATGGTAATTTTAAAGTGTGATTACCTGTGGCACCTCTATTTGTGTAGCTATAATTACAAACAAATGGAGAGATCAATGATTTTTTTCAAATACTATAACAAAAGAAGTAAGTAAATAACTTAAATGCAAACAATGTGGCCTTTTTGCTAAAACACATTATCACCATAAATATAATATAGGAAAAAAATATTAAATTTTTCAACTGCAAGACAGTGAATGGTAAAGTTTAGGGCATATTGAGAATCATTGATATAATGGGAGAACGTCAAAGACTGACATGTGGTTTGAAAAAAATTCTGGATATTTAAAGTGGTACAAATTAAATGATTTTTGTAAGGAACTGAATAAGTTTATGAATGTAATTTTACTGTCCAGAACAGCAAAAAGATTTTTACATACAAAAGTTTTACAGAGTCCTAAAATGAGGAAGCTTGGCCAGATGGAATCTTGGATTGAATTCTTTGTTATGGTCAGCTAGCAGCTGTATTTCAATATATATTTTCAGCTGGTGATTAGACAGCTCTATTATCCGTGATATCTGGAAAAAAACTTCTCTGATTCCTACAATCACAAAAGGTAAATAAGTCATGTGAACTTAATGGTTTTATTCCAATGGCATTAACCCAAAGAAATAATTTTAATATTTCATTAATTATACATTAGTGGAGCTTTCCTTTGATTTTAATGGACCATTTTGAGTTTATCTGTATAACTGTGAGAGAAGAATAAGACTCCTTAATTGTGGTGCTTAATGTTTATCAAACAAGTAAAATATATTTGGGACCTCTCAGATTTTAACACAGTAAGATATGACATATTGGGCAGCACAAAAGTGAGTTTGGTTTGTACTCTTTTGTTAATTTTTTTAATTAGTAGTAATGAAAGTTGCAGTATAAAATACTCATTTTGAGCTTACATTTTATTAAATGCTGTTTTCGTTACCCATTGCTTTTTACTCTAAATATCTGTGATTAGAATATTAATAAGGGTTCATGTAAAAGTGATAATTTTTTACATAATCCTTGTGTGGCTGGGCTTATGCTTGATGCATATAGGTTTAAGATGTTGAATCTTGCTAAATATTGTGAGGAACATTGACTTACCACAGTTTAAAAATTACAAATCAGACAATTCAGACATGATTGAAGTGCGCATGGAAAGCTTTAATTTAAGGGTATTTGCAAACATTTCGGTCAAAACATGCAGACATTTTTTTTCTGCATGTGCACCACATTTAAGGGCACCATAACATTTAGCCCATGGTAATGGTAGGAAAATAAAAGCAGTGTGATGAGAGGTCTGTGCTGCAGTGCAGTTTTTAAATAAATAATAGGATTCCATGAAGGGCAGGCTCCATTCTATTGTTGAAGTGTGCAAGCAGGCTTCACTTCAGAGTTGATTGGGGTGCTTGGCTGATTGCACATACACGTGCAAATGCAAGGGGATCAGTCAGTTGCCTTGTTCACACCTCGAAGTGGGCAAAGCACCCTTTCTGCACCTGATCAGGCAGGATAAAAAATTACCCTTCATAAGAGAGTGGGGGACTAGAAAGAAAGAATGAAAAGAAAACAAATTAGGACAGCAAGACACACAAGTTAAAGGAAGATAGAAGGGCAGGAACTGAATAGTGCCAGTGTGATATAGAAGGGGAAGCAGGCGGGTGGTAAAGTGAGACCCGGGGCCGGGTCAAGTGGGTTGAGGGTTGCCCCTGCTGAGCAGCCTGAGAGCAGGAGCAACCAAACCACTCCAGTAGGATTCCCCTGCATGGTTGAGTAATGGTGGCAGTAGTCGGACGGCATTAATGCTCAGTGTGGCACCCTGTACACATGAACAGACTGGCAACAGGGGCCCTATTGGGATCAAAGTGTTGTCTGCGCCTGCACTTGGCTAATGGGTTTTATGGATTATTTATTAGGACGTTTTGATGCACTGAGCTATTTACACTTTGTTTTTGGATTGATTTTAATAAAAGCACTGACATTTATGCACCAACCACTTGTTGAATGTGTGGACCATTACAAATGTTGACAGTGGTGGGATTCAAACCCATGCCTCCTGAGGGACTGTAGAGGACATTTTAGAATTTTGTACTTTTAATGGACTTTTTATTTCTTGCTGATTTTATTGTCTTTAAAGTTCTTATTCTTTTAAGTCCATTTTTTTTTTGAAGGTTATGCAAGAGGCTGTCGATGAATATATCGACAGAGTAGCAGGGAGAGCAGGCACTTGCAGGCCTTGATTGACGTGAAAAAGCACTTGCTATTCCAGTGCAATCTGGGATTTATAGTATTAGTGGGGCATGTACTATGTACTGACGGGCAAGCTCTGAAAGACATAAGTTATGTGTGAGCAACTTTTCTCTGTGATGAAGTTGAACAAAACATCACACAGGAATCATCTCACTGATTCACACCTTCATTCAATCTTGAGAATTTCCACAGCTCAGACCCTGACCCCAAATATTGATGAACTTGCAGCCAAGAAAAGGTGCCAGGCATCTGGCTTGGGCTAATGTGCATCAGAGAGTGTGCTTGAATGGATAGATTTTTTTTTTTTTTTGCTGTTTTCTCCTGTAATTGCAAGGTAGAATGTTAGTAGATGTATGTTTGGGTTTTCATTGCAGAGATTTTTTGGTTGTTTTGATGGCCTTCAATAAAATGTTTTCATTAGAAATGATTTAGTGAAAGACTGCCGATAAAGAGAAATTCATAAGAAATGAATGCCACTGATGTGTCTTATATTTTAAATCCAGTCTCATTTTTTTATTTAAACAATAAGCTAGGTTTGTTCTGAATTCTGATGGGCAGTATGCAGAGCAAGATGGCATCCTCAGTCAATTTGTTTGTCTGGTAGGCAAACTGATGTTGGTTTAGATCAGCTGGGATGGAGGTTTTGATATGGGTGATTTCTAGTCATTCATACCACTTTGCGATGACAGGGGTGAGAGAGAATAATCGATAGCCATTAAGACAGGTTATCCTAGGTTTTTTTTAAAACAGGCGTAATGGTCGTGGATTTCATGCACGTGGGGGACAACGCATGAGGAGAGAGAGAGAGAGAGTGAGGTTATGTGTGTAAATACCTCCACTAGTTGGTCAGTGCAGGCCTGGTGCACCTGTCCTTGTACGTTATCAGGACCTGCTGCCTTCCTCATATTGATGTTGTGTCAAAGCACATATAAACAACTGGGTGGTGTGAATCATCATTTAGCCGGTATGGCTGAGTTTCCCTAGTTTAACAAGGATGTCATCATTTCCCACTTTCTCCCAAAAGTTGCATTCAGATGGGTCAGAGTTGCTATAAGCATATACACGTTCTTCTCTCTCATGGAATATTGTGTGCACACATTTCAAGCCTCTTTTTGTGAATACATAAGTTTTATAATTCTGACCACAGGCCTTTGTAAAGGTTGATGTGGGTTTAGATTTATCACTAACTTTGCCCTGCATTTAGAACTTTTCACTGACAAAAATTAATGTAGAAAAATCCTCAAGCTATATGTGGCAGAACAAAACTGAATGAATAGTATATTGAGAAAAGCCTGTATATGTAGAAATTACAGAATGAGAAAGGAAGAAAAATATGTATTTTATTTACATTTATTCAGTTCTGTAAAGTTTTCTTCACATTATGGTCTCACAGTTGTATTTTGAAAAAATATTTTTTGATGATTTCAATGATTTGTGTACCATGTTAAAAATCTGAAAAATTCTAGTAACACATTCATGCCTCTTGTTACATTACACATAAGTTAACTCATAATTACACACACACACACAGATTCACACGTGCGTATATATTTATACACAGTGTGTGTGTGCGTGCGTGTGTGTGTGTGTAGGTGTATATGTATATACTGTATGCTCACAAGTTTACATATCCTGGCAGAATGTGTGGCATATTGGCCATTGTTTGGAAATTAGATATGTAATTATGGTGTGCTCAGGTGAAGCAATTTATTATCACATAATTGTGTGTGTCCTTTTTAAATCATAATGATAACTGAAATCGCCCAAATGGGCCTGATCAAAAGTTTACATTGCCTTGAATGTTGCGGCTGATAATTTACATACAAGTTGACACACACGGGTTCAAATTAAGTGAGAGTGTCCACACCTGTAACTTCTTTGATTGTAATCAGTGTCTGTGTATAAATAGTCAATTTAAATTCATGCAGAGCTGCACTGACCTTGCTGGATACCGAGCCATGGGGAAAGCAAAAGTAGTGTCAAAGAACCTGAAAGAAAAGGTTGCTGAATTGTATAAATCAAGAAAATGATAATAAAAGATAACCAGAGATCTGATAATGCCTGTAAGTAGTGTTCAAATACTGATGAAAAAAGTGGAAAGTTACGGGTTCTGTTGTTAATGAGCCACCTTCAGGTAGACCAACCAAGATTTTAGCCATCACTGCCAGGATCATTTGTCAAAATTCCAAGAAAATACCCAAAAGACACTTCAGCTGAAATATAGGCTTCTCTGCAAACAAATGGTGGTGTTCTTTCAAAATGCAGAGTTAGGAAGTACTTGAACAAGAATGGACTACACAGTTGAATTGCAAGAAAAAAGCCCTTACTCTGCCAACACCACTAAACAGCCTGCTTATAATATGCCACATAGAATTGAGACAAGCATCAAAACTTCTTTGAAGTAATGAGATCAAAATTGAACTTTATGGTCGCAACCATAAGTGTTATGTTTGGAAAGGACACAATAAGACTGATGATGAAAGTACACCATACCTACTGTGAAGCATTGAGGTGGATCTCTGATGTTCTGGGGGGAGTGTGAGCTACAGAAGCATAGGTAACTTAGTGAAAACTAATGACAAGATGAATGATAGATGGATAGATAGATAGATACAGTACTTTATTAATACCAAGGGGAAATTACATAATCCAGCAGCAGTATTCTGATACAAAAAACAATATTAAATTAAATAGTAATAAAAATGCATGTAAAAGCAGACAATAACTTTGAGTAATGTTAGCATTTACTCCCCCGGATGGAATTGAAGAGTCGCATAGTGTGGGGGAGGAACGATCTCCTCAGTCTGTCAGTGGAGCAAGACAGTGACAAAAGTCTGTCACTGAAGCTGCTCCTCTGCCTGGAGATGACACTGTTCAGTGGATGCAGTGGATTTTTCATGATTGACAGGAGTTTGCTTAATGCTCGTTGCTCTGCTACAGATATTAAACTGTCCAACTTTACTCCTACAATAGAGCCTGCCTTCTTAACAAGTTTGTCCAGGCATGAGGTATCCTTCATCTTTATGCTGCCTCCCCAGCACACCACCGTGTAGAAGAGGGCACTCGCCACAACCGTCTGGTAGAACATCTGCAGCATCTTATTGCAGATGTTGAAGGACGCCAACCTTCTAAGAAAGTATAGTCGGCTCTGACCTTTCTTGAATGTGGCATGTTACTGGAATGTATTCGAGTACAACTTGTATTCGTCAGTCTGAAAGCTGTGCATGAGATGCACTTGGAAATTCCAACATGACAATGATCCAGAGCCACAAGGCCAAGCCGACCCTTACAGCAGAGAGAAAAGTGAAGGTGCTGAAGTGACCATCACAGTCTCCTAAACTCAATATCATTGAGCCACTTTGGTGAGATCTCAAATGTGCAGTTCATGCATGACAGCCCAAGAATTTACAGGACCTGGAGGCTTTTTTCCCCGAGAAGAATGGGAAGCTCTGCTACCTGAGAAAATCAAGGGCCTCATCCACAATTATCATTAAAGACTGCCATAATTGATACTAAAGGGGACAATACACAGTAGTAAGAACTAAGGGTATGCAAACTTCTGAACAGTGACCATCTTATTATTTTCCTTATAACCGTTTAATGCTTCTGCTTTTCTGTAATGTCTTATAGGTAATTTAGATTAAATTAAAAGTAAATGAAATTTGTTTTTGCCTGATCAGTCAACTTTTCTTTAAAGTATGGTACACATCTTACAAATTCTGCCAGGGTATGTAAACTTGTGTGCTAAAACTGCAGATAGAGAGTGAGAGATAGAACACACACATAGTCAAGAGGTTTAGTTGTTTCCATTAGGATGGGAAACATTTGTGGTTTAAGTATCTTAGATGGTGGTATGATTGTGGGTGTTTGCTGTTCTAGCTCCTTGAAAAAGCAACCTTTCTTACCCTTCAGATATGATAGCCTGATTAGTTTACAATGAGTGGTGCTATTAATTCCATTTGTGACACTTCTATGAGTGAAAACACCTTGTTAATGAAAGGGGTTTGAGGAAAGTGGACAAACACTGGCAAGATAACACAAAGGTTATATATTTTCAAACAGCAGCTGTTTGTAACAGGTGTGCGGAGGGGCATCACTAAACAACAACATTTATTTATATTGCACATTTTCATGCAATCACTGTAGCTCAAAGTGCTCTACAAGATGTCAGAGGGAAAGTTACAAGAAAAGAAAAAACAAATAAGATTAGGCAACGATATTAAAGATTAAGTAACAAAGAAAGAAAAAAAAAACAAATGAATCTAAATCATATCAAAAACAGATAAATATCAATTAGAAGAGTAGCTTCCTTATACACAGTTTCATGATGCAAGTCTCTAAAGATGAGTCCAGTGATAAATTCAGATGGCTGGGAGGAAAGAAAAAAAAAAACCTTAGGCCTGAGAATAAAAACTAAATCTGCAGGCAATCCCCAACTATGCATTCTGCTTTATATATAAATGTTCTTAAGTCAATCCTGTATGTTCTCAGACTTCATATGAGATGATTCGATGAAGACAGTCTTACGGATAGCTGGAGCACTCCGCTTCATTCCATCATCACAGGTGGCTGCATGGTGCTTTGATCAGGGGGTGGTGGTAGTGTGGATCACCACTGCAGAAAAACTGGAAAAGACAGCAGAGAAAAATAAAGATTAGAACATGCACAACTTATCAAATCATGAAGTGGTTGGGCTGTTGTTACAGAATACCACATCATGTTTTGCTCCTGTCAGCTAAGAACAGGAAGGTAAGACTGAACTGTACATGTGATTACTGAAATTGGACAACTGAAGATTGAAAAAATATCACCTGTTGTGAAAATTTTTTATTTCTTCTGAAAAATACAGATGATAGAGTTGGTCGTTGGTGTCTTGTGTCAGCAGTTCAGTTGGTTTTGCTATTGGAACATTTTCATGGCACATGTTTTGCCTGTTAATACTAGTGTTTTTTTTTGCATACCACAGCATTCATAAAAATCGTTGCTGACCATGTTCAACTCTTTTTGTTCACAGTCCGCAATTTTTCAAATGAACACTTCTAGCAGTGTACTTTAATAGGGTTTACACAACCCTCAAGTCTCAATCCTATAGTGTTTTTTTCGGATGTAGATGGGAGATTTGTATCATGAATGTGTGGCCATCTGCATGATTGTATGGACTCCGCACATACCAGAATACTTGGGGAATGTTTCCAGCTCCTTGTTAAGTCCATGCCAGGATGACCTTGAGCTGTAGAAGTAAAAATCGGTCCAAACTGCTACTAGATGGGTGCCCAATGTTGTAACTGAGGGCAGGTAATGTATATATTGTATATACTGTGAAGGACAACATGAATGGACTGTCTCATCCATTCCCATTCTCTGACTGGAGGCTAGCATGACATGCCAGAATAGATGGATTGACATGCCAGAATAGATGGATTGACACCCCGGTGGGAGAATGAAATAGAAGATCCTTATTTGGCTGGAGGCCAATATAATGGAAAGAGTAGGGACGACAGACTTATCAACACTGTATACTCCCCATAATACTAGGTAGCAGTGCTCCTAGACTGGTGTACCCAAGTACATGCCTGCAGGGCCAACTGGGATGTGTAATAGTAATAATAATACATTTTATTTATATAGCTCCTTTTCCATGCTCAAGGCACTTACAAAGTATAAGAAAGAAAGGCAGGGTATACAGTATATAGCATTGTACAAACCAGGTAAATAAATAAAGATGATTGCGATAGTGAATTCAGAGAAAAAAAAACCTCTAACTGACAACATAATTGATGGTCTAGCACACACACATAGGTTACATGAGCATCTTGACAGAGAAGGGTAATAAAGTCAAGTAGAGCTAAAAGCCTTCCTGAACAGATGAGTTTTGAGTTGTTTTTTTAAAAGAATTCATGGAGTCAGCTGATCTGATTAATTTCAGTAGGTCATTCCTGGGTCTGGGCTGAGCTGAAGGCCCTGTTACCCGTGGAGTGTACATTAGTGTGGGGCACAACAAGATTGCCAGAATCAGAGGACCTTAGTGGGCGGGCAGGCACATAGTGATGGAGAAGGTCACTGACATACTTTGGCGCAAGGTTATTTAAGGCTTTTTAGGTTATTAGTAGGATTTTATATTTGATTCTGTAAGACATGGGGAGCCAAAGAAGACGGAGCAGGATGGGTGTGATGTGCTCGCTGCTGCTGGTTCGAGTAAGGACTCTTGCAGCTGAGTTTTGAATAAGCTGGAGCTGTTATATAAGATTAGAAGGAGCACCTGCCAGCAGCGAGTTATAATAATTGATGTGAGATGTGATAAAAGCATGGACAGGTTTCTCAGCATTAGAAAAGGAGAGGAAGGAGCAAACATGGGATATATTACGGAGGTGAAAGTAAGAAAGTTTCTTAATGTGACTTATGTGGGCGGAATAAGAAAGGGAGGAATCAAAAATGACACCAAGATTCTTTGCAGTAGAGGCAGGTCTGATGAGATCACCACCAAGATGGACTGGGGAAGAGCACATTTTATTAAGTTGCATTTTAGTCACAATTTGCAGGAGTTCAGTTTCGTTGCAATTTAATTTTAAACAGTTCTGCTCCATCCAGGTTTTAATTTCACTAAGGCAGGTTGTGAGCTGAGAAAGTTCTGATGAAGTTCCACTTTTAACATTGAAGTAGAGTTGAGTATCATCTGCATAAAAATGATAGCCCAGTCCATAGCTCCGAATAATATGGCCAAGGGGAAGCATATAAATAGAGAAGAGAAGAGGGCCGAGGACAGAACCCTGTGGAACTCCTTGTGTGACTGGCGCCGAGCTGGATCTGCTGTTGCCAAGACTAACAAACTCATGCCTATCAGTCAGATAGGACTTGAACCACTGGAGTTCAGTGGGGAGCTGCAGGGGAGGAACATCCCTACTTTAGGAGGCTTCTCAACAAGTATTTCTCCTAACACAGTGAGAAATGTTATCAGGGACATATTTTTTGATAAGAATACAAGATCTAGTTTCGAACAACTTGTTGAGCCTACATATAAAAACTTGAAAACAGTATTTAATGTTGGCACACATTGTACTTGATGACCTTTTAAAGTGGTATGATGTGTACTCCAAACAGTCTATTTAGCATTTACCACAAGAGTTCGTTCAGGGTGCAATTCTGCATTGTTTTCCCTAATTTGGTAATACCTGATAAATTAAGAGCAATGTATAGCATTTGTATAAAGAGCCACATAGGGATTTAATGGTTCCTCATATGTGGAAATAAAACTGCTTGTTATTAAGTTTGCAATGCTAAATAATATGTCTGGCATTGACACATGTATATTTTGAATGGCAAAAGATAATGTACTATAGTTAGTTTTTATATTTAGCAAGCCAAAAAACAGATTTTATATCCTTGATTTTTATTTACATAAAATATGAAAACATTAGACATGGATTACGATTATGTAAGTTTTCATCCCAACCAGTTCATTTTTTAAATTGGACTCCTATATTAATTAAGCAAGGTGTTATTTCTCATTTTTGTATGTTTTTGTTTGAATACAGAAATTACAACATGGTTAATCAAAGTTTAATTGAAGGTAAAAGGATTTTGCATTCTGTATATTACACTTTATTGGTGTTTTGGCCCAGAATTACAACTTAGTATGTTTAACCTAACAGAATTTTTGTTTTAAACCGAACAGGAGAAGTATTTGTTTTCATGTTCATTATTTCAAATGAAAAGTACTGCCTGTTGTGCCTAGTATATAAATATTGCAAAATGTATGAAAATATGGATTAATCCTCAAAAAATATTATTTAATAGATGCAGAGTTAATTCTCACATTTTTCTCAGTTGAGATAGGAAAGGCACTGACATTCAGCAGCTCTGAATTTGATATGCATGTTAGAAAATGCAAGGAATAATAAACTGATTTGAAATATGAAATGTTTTCTTTTATATGTCATGGTTTGAAAAGTAATATGGTAGACATGGAAGCTATGAATATCATATAAAACATCATTGAAAATAAGCAATGTTAACCTTTTTTAATTTGCTTGTTTGTGTGGAAATTGATTTTTGTGCAGACTCAACAGAATTTTGTTAGGTTTACCTTTGAAGTGGATAAAATCAGAAGGAAAAACAGCTACATTTATTACAGAAGTTTGTTTCTTTATCAGTTTTTATCTTTATGTGATTCATTTTGTTTAATCTAGGATTACATAAAAATTGTACACTTTTCTTTTAATTATTTTATTTAAAATTTCAGATGGAGTTCCTTTTGTGGAGCAAACTACAGGTGGACTATGCAATGTTGCTTCAAGTACACTTGACAGCATCCCTTCTTCTATATCCAGTCCATCCACTGACAGTGGTCTTGATCTGTCTTCTAAAACCCCCTCCAAAGAAGACCTTACTGATGTAGAACATGGTAGTTCCTCATGCACAACTCCAGCTACAACACATTCGTTAGAACTTACAGGAGGAAATATTTATCCAGGTTACAGTGATGAACAGGTATGGGTGTACAAATTTGTGATAGTTTTGTATTACTTTTGAAAAAAGGGAGTAAGAATGAAGTAGTATAGGAAATTGGTTTGTGTTTATAATAACTGGGAATGATGTCTTCCCATTTATTTTACTTAATGTCTTTTAAAGGAATTAAAACATCAGAATGCTTTTGATATTCACTGTAATGACATTCTAATCCTGCAGTATATAGATTACTTCAGAAGGATTCACATTTGCACATCTGAACCACTAGCTGGCTGAATGATTTACTAGAGGTTACATGGTGGTACAGTGCTAGAAGCTGAACCCTGCCATTTTGTGGTTTCCAACTTATGATTTAACCAGTAATTCACATCACACATCACCACAGTCTTAGGACTGATCACCAACAATGATGAGAAGGCTTACTGGGAAATAGAGAAATATAGAAATATCCTAATATATTCGAACATTACCTAAATATTCTGGTTGCTAAGTACACATTTCTACCATATGTGATTTTTTATATTTCTGATTGACATTATTGCTTATAACTCAGTTGATTAAAATCACCAGGGGATCAGTGTAAACTTCAAATAAATGCAACACTTCAAAACACAGCCTACATGTTTTGATAATGAGATATCTTGGGGAATCCCTTGCTCAAGTTTGGAAATGCAGCCATATAAGCTAAATGACAACTCATGTATAATAATTCATATCTCCAAGTCATTATTAGAATGTACATTGACACGAGAAATATGTTAAACCCTTACACAGACTGATATGATGTTTAGACTCTTTACTTCCCTAGTTGAATATTTGAATTGAAGAACTACAATTCACATGTACAACTTTACTTGAAACTTCCAGTTTTATAAATCTGATCTAGGGTGTGTTTTTTCATTTCACTCTCTCACCCCCTGAAGGGCGCAACATATTGAAACTGCCTCGCAACATCTGTCCCGCTTTCAGAGATGATGGAAGCCCAGTTGTAGCCCTTGGCTTTGGGCCTGGAGTGTGCATCCCATTACTTAAATAAAGGCCCCCCTGCAGAGTTCAAAGCTTGTAGTCAGTCCTATGAAACATCAGGGAGCAGTGGACAAGGGGAATCCCCCTTTGTTTACCTAAACAGCACTGCTTAGATGATGTTGCCCTAGGTGGCTGCCTAGGTTGCTTAATGGGATGACCAGCTTTGTGGGTTGGGAGTAGTGTCACTTTCAACAATAGTTGATCTAGTGATGGCGCATCATAAATCTCACTGCTTCATAGTGGACCTCAACCCTGGTCATTGATCGTGAGTCCAAACTTCGTGGGGCAGCCCCCAGATACCAAGGTGTTGTGTTGTATCTTGGCCATTTGATGCTCTACGGTGGACCAGGCACTCCCCAAACCACTCAAAATGAATGAAGCCATTAGGAGTCTGCATGTAATATTGTTGACATCTGTTCCAAAAAAAAAAAAAAAATTAGAGAAAACATGGGGGGTGTCATGTCAGTGCTCAAAAAGTTTTGGATTGGAGATACTCAACCTGTAGTGGTTTTATGAGAGAAATGTTATGTGTTTAATCTATAACACTACACATCTGGCAGGTAGTGTAGACTTTAAACCACAAGGTTAAATTCAATGTTTGAACCTGCACAAGTTACTTAACCAGCATGTACTCTACTTGCCAAAATATGTATGCATACTTAAAAAGCCCGTAATGAGCAGTGATCTTGTATGTTCCCTTAGATACAGTTGTTAACCTAATATACATTATTAGTAATAGGTTTGAAGTTGTTAATAAATGTAAAAAATGTATGTCTGTGATGGTTATAACATACCTGTTTATGCTCTTCCATTGGTGAAACAAACAGTGAATTAAGGACTGTTGGGGTTTGTTTCTTCTAGCTCAATGAGTGATTCTTTTCCTATCATCTGCATAGAACTTAAACATGTAACAATATCTGAGACATGAAGCAATTGAATGTTTTTTTTCCTTTGCATTGTAATAATATCTAAAGATTATCAATAAGCCTCTCAGAGATATTTGTTGAAATAATATATCAGCATAATCCTTTTTTATGCTTTAGACAGAAAATCAACAAGTGGATAAAGTTCAGTCAACTTCAGTGGAATCGATTCCTGAGGTTTTAGAGGATCGAGATTCAATTATAGATCACTCGGACACCGCATCTGTGCATGATATGGATTATGTGAACCCAAGAGGAGTACGATTTACTCAATCGACACAGCGGGATGGTAGGTAAAAACTGGTTCATGCCAAATTTTAACTTAACAATCTACTGGAAAATTTTTGATCTCTTTATATTATTTTGAACTTGCTTTTTCAGTTATGAACTCATAAATAGCCAGAACCCATGTCTGCAGCATCCAGCAATGGATAGGAGACAATCTGTCGCAGGGCATACATATGTACGCATACCATTCCTCCCAAATTCAGCGGTATTAGTCAATCTAACTTAGGGATAAGGGCAGAAATAGTTGAAAGTTGTGGAAGAAAATTTTAAATACTGGAATGCCCCAATTTAAGCAGTAAAACACAGGCAGGAGAAAGCGTCAATCATTCTTCTTTATCTAAATCTCGCAAGAGACAACACCTCTTCTTAGCAACATGTTACAAAGGAAAAAGTGTCCTCTGTGCTATATTTATACAATTCATTGATTAGGTCACTACTCAAAAAAAGGAATTCATTACATAATCAGAAAACTTTTAACATGATTGGTTACACCCAGTTGCTAACAGGACATGGTAAATGTTGATACCTTAAGTGACCACATTTTGATTGATAGTCCCGTTAGCTTAGGATGTACATGACTTTTAAAATATATTATTTTTTCATTCTTATTTTAGGAAGCATGTGATGTTCTCTACATTCATGGTTTAATAAGAACAATGGTCTAATTTTTTTATGATCCAGATGGGTACAAAAACAGGAAACTTATTACTATAGAAGAATGGTTATGCCATAAATTTTCCCTTTAAGGGGTTATATAAAATAACAAGAAATGCATTTATCATAGTAATAAATAACTAAACTAACAGCATCAGCTTTTAAGCATAAGCTCAGAAGGGTATGAGACTCAGACAAATACTAGGTACACATTGGACCAGGATTCAAATTCAACTCTTACAAAATTTAAAGTTGAATTACCAAGTTTGGATTTGAGCCAGGCTTTATAATAAGTTCTATCCAATCCACATCAGTATCACTCTTGATCACTGTCAGTTTTTTCAATTTTTGTATCTCTGCTAGGGCTGGGCGATTTAAACATAAAGATAATTATCGCAAAATAACTTTTCCTCAATAAGACATGGTCAATAGAACTTCAATGTAACTCATTCCATCTGGCAGACAACACAAAATGCCAATGATAATGAGAGTAGTGCCTGTCATGTGGCTGGAATAGAATAACAGCCATATCAGGTTAAGTTAAGAACACAGCACTGAGTGTAGGAGTAGCAGCAGCACATGTGCTAAGGTTTGGGCTACAGCAGCCCTGCACAGCAGTATATCTGGAATGGGAGCGAGATAGAAGAGAAAATGTTAATGAAATATTTTTAAAAATCGGTGTTACCAAAGAAGACACCAAGACGGACACAGCTCAAGGTTCAAAAGGCAAGTACATTGTAGTAAAGAAGGGTCAGAGGAATTTGGTAGCATGGAGATATGTTAGCTATTTAAAGTCTGACAAGAAGAAGAGCAGTGTGCACTGCAAATTGTGGCAAAAGTACCGTAGATACTCGTGTATAAGTCGAAAAATGTATGTCTTAAAATTCATTCAAAAAAAACAGGGGCAACTTATCCACGGGGCAACACAATTTTCCATAGAATTTGGGTAATGGCACAGTGCTTTTATTTAAAGCAGTCAATCAAAATCAGTGTTCAAAGTAAACAGTGCAGTGATTCAAAAGAACTCTTCATTAAATAAATAATCCATAAAGCAAACGTGGAGGTTTAAAAATCAATAAAATAGAAAAACAGTCCTTTAAAAATCCGAGGTTAAAATGTTGCTGGAAGCAGTCTTTAAAATCAATAAGCCCGGTGCCTCTTTTAAACTAGCCCACTCACACCATCTCTCTCTCTCCTGCTTTCTCCAGCCACCTCCATCTTTCTTTCTCTTCCTTTTTTTTACTCCGTTTTTCCTTCATCTCTAATTGACTCACGCTTCTCTTTATATGCAGAGAGGACATAGCAGCTGCAGCACATTAGCCACGGGAACATTCACGGATGTGGGCAGTCCCTCACTTGTGCACTAGGTGAGAAACGCCCACACCGCAGATCGCCCTGCGGCTCGCTAAGTCGCTAGTGCAGTGATTATTTATTTAAAAACTAAAACGCCCTTTGCTAAGAGAGCTGTCGACCCATCCACATAAGCCTTTGTTGGAATTTCAAGCATTGGCTGGCAGGTGTACGCGGTTTATGAACAGATATGGGCTGTGCCTTCGTCAGCGAGCAAAAATCACGCAGAAGCTGCTGAAAGATCTAGAAGAAAAGTTCAGTTTCTTTCATAAATTTATTATCAAGCAAAAACAAAGGCATGACTTTGATGTCAATAACATTGGTAACATGGATGAAACGCCAGTGACATTTGATATGCCGGGGAATTGTACTGTAGCAGGTATTGGTGAGAAGGCCGTACTTAATAAGACAACGGGCCATGAAAAAACCCAAGTTTTACCCTGGACTTATACGCGGGTTATAACAAATTTTGTAATTTTTGGCTTAAAAATACATTTGACTTATTTGGGAGATCGACTAATATGCGAGTATCTACGGTATGTTTCCACAAAGACCTGTAATACGACTAATCTTTTGAATCATCTGAAGCAGTACCATCCTTTAGAGCAGGGGTCTCCAACTTGTCACTCACGAGCTACAGGTAGCTTGCAACCCCTTTCCAAGTAGCTCGCCAAAGGGTTAATGAATCCTACATAAATTTGAAAACTTTTAATTAGGCAAATTAGGGTTGGTCGATCTTTCCAAAAAACCATATAATGATCAACAATCTGAATTGCAATCTATCTTTTCAATGTGGCATATACTTAACAGAATATCTGGACTCAAGCACATCAAGACCTAAGTAACACTTTATTTTAAATATCCAACAAAGTTGAATTCTATTATTCTCTCGTTCGCTAGCTAAGCGGAGTTAAGGAACACGCCCCAAAGCTGGCGAGTGAGTGAGAAAGGCCCCGCTCCCCTCCCCTTGGCCTGCTGCGTCTCTCTTGGATTTGCGCTAATAAATCAGTACTGCAAGAGAACTATGACACATAGCAAAATTAGAGAAGTCGCAAAATCAACCAGAATGTTCAAGCAAATTGTAGAAAAACACCCTATCTAAATCTGTTAAGTAGCATGAAAAGCAGACAGACAAACATTGGATTTTATGTATTATATCTTAATAAACCTTCAAAATAATGTGCAGTTAAAGTCTCAACAGCATTCTCAGCATTTCTGGAACTTAGTAGAGCCACATAACTATAAGAATCTTCACCAAGCAGCTCTGAAAATGTCTGCTTTGTTTGGGTCTACATATCTCTGTGAGTTTGCCTTTTCTTACATGAATGTCATGAAATCAAAGTTCAGAGCAAGACTGACAGATGAACATTTTTAGAATGAACAATTAAGAGTGAACCTAAGTAGCAACAATCCACCATACACCTCTCTTGTTGACTCCATTCAGTGCCAGTTATCTGAATAACTAAAAAACACATCACACATGCAACTGTATGTGTGAATACTCTTGTGAAGTGAAACAATGACATGTAACAAAATGACAAATGAATAAGAAATATCTGTGTATTTGGAATTGCATTGTTTTGTTTTGACAGCATTCCTGTTTTAATTAAATAGTGTGAGATACACTAGAAAACACATACAGATACAGTGAACCCTCGTTTATCACGGTTAATCCGTTCCAGACTCTACCGTGATAAATGAATTTTCGCGAAGTAGGATTCTTTATTTATAAATCGAGTATTTTCGCAGTTAGAGTATAGAAAACCTGTTTACGACCTTCTAAATACGTTTTTTAACATTATTAGAGCCCTCTAGACATGAAATAACACCCTTTAGTCTCCATTACACTTGTATTACCCAATATATTAGACAAAATAAGAGAAAATAAGACATATTAGACGTTACAAATATCATATTACTAGGCGACCGACTTTTATCCTCAATTTTTGTGCGCTCCATGTGTACATCAGGCATGTAAGTGTAGGGAATGAGAACATCAAAGTGCCCATTCATAACATCTCCCGAAAACCTAAGTTCTGTACCGCTAAAGATGGAGTTTCATGCACTAAATAAGCTATAGATGAGAATAAGCAAGCACCATCTCCCCTGATATTTACTATGCGGTGAGGCATTTGTACTCCACCAACATTACATTATATTAACATTACATAATTTTGTCTATTTTTCCAGCGCATCGCGCACAAAAGCAAGGGAATGATGAGAGCACCAGAACTCTGCTCACATCGGGTCGCTTCGTACCTCAAGCCGCAAGTAGTAAGTCTGTAATAAGCGGAATACTGCTACGCTTTGCACTCACGGGACGGAAGGGCAATCCCAAACGCTTTTATATAGTAGATTATTGTACTGTACATTTAATTGCACACAACCACAAACCTATGAAGGCACGACCTCAGTAGGAGAGTTTTCAGAGGTGGTGCAGTATCTTCAGCAGGTGTGTTGTTGTCTTCAGTCTTCAGTGAAGAAGTACTAGGAGTAGGCAGTGGGTGTCTGGGTGCGCGGCTGAAGAACATCTTGATAGGCAGTTGCTGGCGCTGTCTTTTCATATGCGTGAGGAGGCTTTTGTAGGGTATTGCAATCTTTAATCATATCCAAGAGTTTCACCTTCTCCTGGATAGTAAGCATTTTCCTCCGGCGCTTAGTTTTATTGTCAGAAGGCTTATAAAAAGCAACACGTTTAGGAGCCATTGTAGGGCTTAGATAAAAGTTCTCAGAAAGTGCATGCGTAGTGACGTAGCGTGTATGAGAAAAAAATCGCGATAGAGTGAAGCCGCGAAAGTCGAAGCGTGATATAGCGAGGGATCACTGTAGACAGATAGATAGATACATACTTTATTAATCCCAAGGGGAAATTCACATACTCCAGCAGCAGCATACTGATAAAAAAACAATAAAAAATATTAAATTAAAGAGTGATAAAACTGCAGGTAAAACAGACAATAACTTTGTATAATGTAAACTTTTAACATTTACTCCCTGGGTAGAATTGAAGAGTCGCTTAGTGTGGGGAAGGAACGCTCTCCTCAGTCTGTCAGTGGAGCAGGACAGAGAATGTTTTTGTCTATTTGGGGGTTTGTTTCCCAACCATTTAAAATAGTTTAAATCTATTCAAAGGAAAAGGATACAGTAGAGAGGTGTTTTATTGAGATTTTATTCTGTTTTAATACCTACTTTATTTATTTGGAACTGACCAAAGAATTTACTTTGTGTTTTCCTCTAAAACTTGAAAGCTTTAAGATTTTAATTTTATATTTAAGATTTTTGATTTAAAGTTTTATTTTATTTATCTGGAGTTGACCAACAAATTTATTGTGTTCTCCTGTAAAACCTGAACACTTTTGAATGTTCAGAATTGAGACTTTTGCGTATTTTATTTATTTGGAAATAAAAGAATTTAGTTGTTTATTTTGTTTGTGTTCTCTTGTAACACTTAAAACATTTAACTGGTTGTAATTAATATTTTAGTTTATTATATATACCTATTTTATTTATTTGAAATATAGTTTTATAATTCTATATAGTTCTATATAGTTCTACAGTACATTTCTCATGTTCAAAATCTGACAGAAAATAAAATGTAAACTGAAATTAACCTTATGATATCTTCGTATCTCATTGGGATCAAAAAGGAACCTTAAAGCTTGACAGAAATAGTGGTTTGATTTACATCATGATATATGTTGATATCAACTGATATGAAAAACAGTATTGTGATAAGATTCTTTTCCGTATCACCTAGCCCTAGTCTTAGCATAAGCGTGCTAACTGAAGAAGACATGTCATATGTTTGGTTAAACTTTCAGCCAAAGTCAATAATAAGAGATTTTCACTGTACTGCAGAAGACATTAAAATCTTCCCGCTGTAGACAAAGATTGTTTTTATTTTAAATGTGTCTGATCATGCAACAAGCCAGGAAGCCAGGCGTTCAGTGCTCTGTGAGGTTTTTTTTTTTTAATAATTCAAAATTGCCCAAACTAAAGGTTCATTTGTTACATTATATGGAAACAACAAACATACTACAATAATTGTGTATTTCCTAAATAAATCTGCAACAGGTATTACTACTATGAGAAGGAAGAACACACTTAGAATGTAGACAGCCAGTTCAAGTCTCTGGTACAGGGCAATTCAGAACACAGGTCATGTTTTTTGCTTATAAAGTATTGTTGCATTTACAATTATGAATCATGTTTTTTGTAGTAACTGTGAAATCAAGTGGGTTTTTTTTGTTTTTTTCCTTTTGTTTTCCTTTTTCTTGTCCTTAAATGGTTATGCAGGTGCCACATTGGTTCCTTATGGCCTTCCATGTATTCGGGAGCTTTTCCGTTTTCTTATATCTTTAACCAATCCTCACGATCGACATAACTCTGAAGTAATGATCCACATGGGCTTGCAGCTATTGACGGTGGCTCTGGAATGTGCACATATTTCCAAGTTCCAATCTTTGCTTGGCCTTGTTAAAGATGAACTTTGCAGACATCTTTTTCAAGTAAGAGTTTTCTTTTTTCGTAAATGATTTGAGGTACCTGAAAATAATAAACAAAGTTTTGTGTAATGTTCACTTCAATAGGACTATTTCGGAAAATAGCAGCTGAGATGAATAAATTTGTACCCAAATTCACGAGCGAAGGGTATAAAATCTGTTTAAATATAGCTCTATATATTATTATCTGTATTGATTGTATGCCTTTATAAATGTATTTCATTTGAATAACTTAAGCATTTTAATATAGTACAGTAACAATATCTATAATCTGGATATACAGTTAGGTTCATAAATATTTGGACAGAGACAACTTTTTTCTAATTTTGGTTCTGTACATTACCACAATGAATTTTAAATGAAACAACTCAGATGCAGTTGAAGTGCAGACTTCAGCTTTAATTCAGTGGGTTGAACAAAAAGATTGCATAAAAATGTAAGGAAACTAAAGCATTTTTTAACACAATCCCTTTATTTCAGGGGCTCAAAAGTAATTGGACAAATTAAATAACTGGAAATAAAATGTTCAATTCTAATACTTGGTTGAAAACCCTTTGCTGGGAATGACAGCCTGAAGTCTTGAACTCATGGGCATCACCAGATGCTGGGTTTCCTCCTTTTTAATGCTCTGCCAGGCCTTTACTGCAGCAGCTTTCAGTTTCTGTTTGTTTGTGGGCCTTTCTGTCTGAAGTTTAGTCTTCAACAAGTGAAATGCATGCTCAATTGGGTTAAGATCAGATGACTGACTTGGCCATTCAAAGATTTTCCACTTCTTTGCTTTAATAAACTTCTGGGTTGCTTTGGCTGTATGTTTTGGGTCATTGTCCATCTGTATCATGAAACGCCGCCCAATCAATTTGACTGCATTTATCTGGATTTGAGCAGACAGTATGTCTCTGAACAGCTCTGAATTCATTTGGCTGCTTCTGTCCTGTGTCACATCATCAATAAACATTAGTGTCCTAGTGCCACTGGCAGCCATGCACGCCCAAGCCATCACACTGTCTCCACCGTGTTTTTCAGATGATGTGGTATGATTTGGATAATGAGCTGTTCACACCTTCTCCATACTTTTTTCTTACCATCATTCTGGTAGAGGTTGATCTTGGTTTCATCTATCCAAAGAATGTTTTTCCAGAACTGTGCTGGCTTTTTTAGATGTTCTTTAGCAAAGTCTAATCTAGCCTTTCTATTCTTGAGGCTTATGGGTGGCTTGCACCTTGCAGTGCACCCTCTGTATTTACTTTCATGCAGTCTTTTCTTTATAGTAGACTTGGATATCGATACGCCTACTCCCTGGAGAGTGTTGTTCTCTTGGTTGGCTGTTGTGAAGGGGTTTCTCTTCACCATGGAAATGATTCTGCGATCATCCACCACTGTTGTCTTCCGTGGACGTCCAGGTCTTTTTGCGTTGCTGAGTTCACCAGTGCTTGCCTTCTTTCTCAGGATGTACCAAACGATAGATAGATAGATAGATACTTTATTAATCCCAAGGGGAAATTCACATAATCCAGCAGCAGTATACTGATACTATTTGGTTTTTTTTGTAATAAAAAAGCATGTAAAAGCAGACAATAACTAATGAGTAATGTTAGCATTTACTCCCCCGGATGGAATTGAAGAGTCGCATAGTGTGGGGGAGGAACGATCTCCTCAGTCTGTCAGTGGAGCAAGACAGTGACAAAAGTCTGTCACTGAAGCTGCTACTCTGCCTGGAGATGACACTGTTCAGTGGATGCAGTGGATTCTTCATGATTGACAGGAGTTTGCTTAATGCCCGTCGCTCTGCCACAGATGTTAAACTGTCCAACTTTACTCCTACAATAGAGCCTGCCTTCTTAACAAGTTTGTCCAGGCGTGAGGCATCTTTATGCTGCCTCCCCAGCACACCACCGCGTAGAAGAGGGCACTCGCCACAACCGTCTGGTAGAACATCTGCAGCATCTTATTGCAGATGTTGAAGGACGCCAACCTTCTAAGAAAGTATAGTCGGCTCTGACCTTTCTTACACAGAGCATCAGATTTTGCCACTCATAATATTGTAGCAATTTCTCGGATGGGTTTTTTCTGTTTTCGCAGCTTATGGATGGCTTCTTTCACCTGCATGGAGAGCTCCTTTGACCGCATGTTGTCTGTTCACAGTAAAATCTTCCACATGCAAGCACCACACCTCAAATCAAATCCAGGCCTTTCATCTGCTTAATTGATGTTGACATAACGACGGACTTGCCCACACCTGCCCATGAAAAAGCCTTTGAGTCAATTGTCCAATTTCTTTTGAGCCCCTGAAATGAAGGGATTGTGTTAAAAAAAAATGCTTTAGTTGCCTCACACTTTTATGCAATCGTTTTGTTCACCCAGTGAATTAAAGCTGAAAGTCTGCACTTCAACTGCATCTGAGTTGTTTCATTTAAAATTCATTGTGGTAATGTACAGAACCAAAATTAGGAAAAAGTTGTCTCTGTCCAAATATTTATGGACCTAACCGTAAGTAGTTTTAAACTGTTGTTTTAAACTATAAATGTAATGATATTGAAATAAGAAAGGGATTTTAAATCATATGAAGACTTTGATTGAATTTAATTTTTAGCGAATTTATTGTATTCACATTATTTTATTAGTAAGTGTTTTTTTTTTTAATTTTTTTTTTTTTATTCTAGCTCCTAGCCATAGAGCGCATGAACCATTATGCTGCTTCCATTAAAGTATGTTTTCTTCTTTTTGAAAGTATGAGAGGACATCTTAAATTCCAGCTTGAGGTCAGTATGCCTTTAAAATGTTTTGAGCCATAAATGTTGTTCAAAGAAATTCTTTTTCTTTATGTTTTACTTTGGGTGGATCTTATAACTTTGTATTTGGTATGAGCCTAAATACAATGCTTTGGATCTTTCACATATTTCTATAATTATTATTTTTCAACCCGCTGTTTTAAAGAGTATGTAAGGTGAAGCTAACATACTTTTTCCTAAGGTTTTGTTTACTTTTATGTCCTCTTTACAATAATGTTTTAAATGTGCCATCAAATATTCTTGTTTTGCTTCTGTGTAATTTGTTTTGTGTACTCAGTCACTTCCTGTTTAACTTTTCAACTTTATGATTTAATGTATAGATATTAAATACTCTCAGCTTGTCCTGTTTTTCTGATGAAGCCTTAACCTCACTTGCAGGGCATTCTTCTGTCTGTAAAAGACCACCTTACTGGTTTAACATGGCAGGTAGCTTTTGGTTCAGGAGTGATTGAAAAATATGCCATGTTGTAGCCACTGAAAGTGTTTTTGCTACCTTAAAAAGTTATTTAGATAATATTTTTTTCTACAATTATATACATATTTATCTTTTCTATGAGTTAGTGATGATGGGTGGACATTATTGTGGTGGTTGTTTGTCTTTTTGAAGAACTCTCCTTAACATTAAATAATACATTTTATTTATATAGCACATTTTCCATACTTACTTGCTCATCAATCTGAGGAATGAAGGCATCACAGTTTAAGCAAGTTTAAAAACATTTTTTTAGGTTTATATAGAGTCCTTTTACCTGTGTACAGGATACATCGGCATACTGTACAATGTGCCACTCCAATACCAAATATATACACTAGAATTTTCAGCAGCTGAATTATCTAACATTTTTTAAATGGACAAAGTTTTATACCAGGGGTTTCGAATGTTCTACACTCACAGTAATATGAATGAAAGTGAACAGGATTTAAAAGTAACTAAAATGTAAAAGCACACAGACATCCAAGTGAAATGTGCAGCAATCTACCAACTCCCTTTTGATAACATGTTGTACAGAATTTTGCATTGATGAATACAGTATTCCTTTAGAACATTTAGAGAAATTCTGATGAGAATACCTCACTAATCCTATCTGCCTAATTCCTCCATCATAATTTCATAAAATTACTCTTACTCTGTACCACACTACCTGGTAGTTTATTCTCTTTCTCCAAAATGCGTGCTATATTTACCCTTTGGTTTCCACCTTTTGTACCTGTGTAATTTTAAAGTAACAACACGGATCCATTGTACTAATTCCTTTGTCACCTCTTAATCTTTGTTTACTTAAACTGAAAAGGTTCAACTTCTTCAGTCTTTTCTTATAACTAATTATGAGTAAACCTTGCTGAATTCTTTTTTCTTCAAGTTCATTGAAAACAAGAAAATATCCAAGTATTTTGACGAATTGGCAAAATACATTGAAGTCAATCGGCAATGAATTAGATACAAGTGGTTTACAATAGTGCAGTGGTCTTTTAAGGCTCCCTGAGGCCAGGAGAAGTGACTGTCAACTCTGTTAGACTGATTATTGTGGCCAAATATGTGACCTGAGCTGTGAGGCATCAGTTCTAACCAGTGTGCCACCATGCCTACCTGAGGTAAAAGGCATATTCTTGAGTCCAAAATATCTTTAATCCCCCTCTCGGCATCTCCTGACTAAGTAACACCCATAGACCCAGGGACTTTATCAATCAGTGTTACACAGTGGTATGCAAAAATTTGGTCACCCTTGCATAAATTGACTGTTACTGTGAATAGTTAGCACTAAAATCCCTGAAGCCTATGAAAAAAGTCATAATGCCTGGGCACCTTAAATTCCTTTGCACCTCTTCATGAGTGTCTTTGTTTTGCAAATGTGTCAATCAGCACAACCAACAAGCAGCCTGCTGTTCCATCCCCCACCGATGCAGCTGAAGTTTTCCCAGCACAAGTCTCTTAATCTGGGTGTGAGGTGCCTGGAATTGTATAGGGTTAATAATATATCGTTCTTTGGAATACATTCATTTCATGAGTGTTCTGTGTCTACAACGATCTGAGTAAATGTAGTAAGACAGGAAATGTGAGGCAGGAAAAGGTAAACACATAACAAAACAAACTTTTTCCATGCTATAGTAATAATGACTTGAAGTGTATAATGTGTGAAGACTTTAGTCCAAAAATCAAGTAAACACAAGCACTTTTATTCAAGAATATAACCAAAGAAAAAAAAATCATTTGATTTGCATGTTGCTTTCAATGTGTTAAAAGCCCAAGCTCAAATGAAGAAAGATGTCTTCTTGGATGGTGCAGAAGTAAGAACTGCTGTATTATAACCAAAAGGTTGTGGGTTCGAGTCTAGCTGTTTCAATTTTGAGTTATGTTATTATTAACGTAAAATGATAAAAACATAAATTTGATTTGAGGCTGTAACACCCGGTGTAAATTTTTGCCGCCTGTAAAAGATGTTGTAGAAGGGATATAAGCAGACACACAAATGCTGGTGAAACATGTCTTCTTCGTGTCTTGTTGTCACTTGATATTTTTTGTTATTCAGTTTTATTCTTGAATAAAAGCGCACTTGTTTTCGTTATACCTTTGCAGAAGTGTATTTTATATTCCAGTAATCATTTGAATGAGATCAAATCTGTCTCTGCCTCTCTCGTGCATGCACACACACATACATGCATGAAAATGTCATTATTTGAAAACGCTATGCCATTTGATCATGAGTTGTCATTTGAATGTGTGTTTTTTTTTTTTCGATCTGCGTTATGGTACGTAGTACATACATCATCAGAATGGTACTTTCAGATCTAAACATTAGCGTGGAGAATTGCTTGCGTACTAAAGTCTCGTTAGCTGCATGTGGAAGTTCCCATCCCATAAGACATAATCAGCAAAATCAAAATAAATAATTACTTGAAATACATCACTCTGTGTGTAATGAATCTATGTAATATATGAGTTTCACTTTTTGAATTGAATTACTAAAATAAATTAGCTTTTCAATGATATTCTAATTTACTAAGATGCACCTGTATAAGAAAAACATATATTTGATTTGAGTCTGTAACAGGCAGTGTAAATTTATTATACTTGTAAAAGTTAGTGCTGAAGGGATAAAAGCAGACACAAACACGCTTGTGAATACTTTCTTCTTAGTGTCTTGTTGAGCAAACGGTCAATAGTGGGTGTTACTTTTCCTCATACATGGACATTCACATTAACATGTCATTTTTGTTTCTTCTGTTTTATTCTTGGATAAAAGTACACTTGTGTAATAAAATTGTTTTAGCAGTGCATTCCATGAATAAAATTCAGGAAGTGACAATTTAGTATTGGCTTCTACAGCTTTGTGTTGTCATGCTTGCCTTGCAAAAGCATCATGGGGCAATGGGAAAAAAAGTTCACTTTTCAGAGAAAAATTTGTTGAACAAGATCACTGACAAACCACTGTTAAAATCCTTTATCATATTTCACCAATCAGCATTACAATAGACTTATAACATTCTCTATGAGGATTAGTTGAATTGTTCTTCTCAGAACGTTTTGTATTGCTGCGTTAATCACCTGGGGCCTCATGCATAACGCCATATGTAGAATTCACACTATAACATGGCGTAAACACAAAAGCAGAAATGTCCAAATGCATAAATCTGTGTGAATGCCAACTTCCACGTTCTTCCGCTACATAAATCCTGGTCAGCATGAAAAGTAATGCACATGCACGCGCCTGCTGTCCTGCCCCAACTCCTCCCAGAATTACGCCTCTTTTAATATGCAAATCAATATAAATAGCCCTTAAGCTCAGCCTTCTGTGAAAGGACAATGGCAAAAGCACAGGGGGAAATAGAAGAATTTTAGCGAATATTAAGTGGAAGCAAGGAAAAACTTACTTTTTATTGGTTTAAACAGTGGTGTAAACAACAAAAGGAAGTTAATCGAGTGACATAGCATGTTGTAGAAACTCGAAAGCTCAAGTTCACAAAGTCGTACAGTGCCCGAAATAAAAAAGAAGTTGTCACATATCAACATCGCCATGAAAAGGCAAGTCGTAGCCCACCGGCTGAGTGTCATATAAAAGGTTATTAGGGTACAGAGAAAAAAAAATACGCACACAGTGGGATAAAAGCACAAAATGTCAACTTTAATCTCGAAATTTCCACTTTAATCAAGCATTTTTCTTCGTCATTAAAGTTGACCATCATAAACTTCATCTTAAAATTGTTTAATTTACTAGTTTCTCAAATCCCATCGTAACTAAAGTAGCACGTTGAATGCTTTGTTTTGTATTTGATCTTCTATGTGCTCAATGTGGAGTACATGCTTCTTAAACGGGCTTTCTCTTCCTCCAACAGGACACAGAATCCATTACATTCATAATATTACAGCTGTCTGAATAATTAAAATACTGAGATGTATACTTGATATCATTTTCATGATGATAGGAGTTAAAGCATGTTATTAAACATGGGAACATGGTGGCGCAGTATTTGTTCATGTCTCACGCAAGATGCTTGCTGCGCTGTACGCGACCTTCAATTAAATAATTTATTGCAGCAGTATTGTCTCTTTCAAATGACTAACCCCCAGTTCCTGTCCTTACTTTTCTTTCTCCAAATACCCAATTGCCACACAATCAGCTCTGTAATAGACGTTAAGCTATCTGTAAGTTTAGATTCTTCAAAAGTTTTAAGGCACATTGAAATATCTTCGTAATACATGTTTCATTATTCTGTCCTTTCAGTGTTGCACCAGCAAGAATACAGCGTGAGGCAGGAACAATTCATGAACGGAGTGCCAGATCCTTGCTAGCGCAGTGACACCATGTCCTCACGTTTAAAGTTTTATCTGTATAATATAATAAACATATTTTGCTGCATTTCATCTTAAAAATGATATCATCATATGTAAATACGCGCTTTATAAAGTGGCTCAGATTGTACTATATTGTAACTAGTGCAAGTTTACAGTGAGGTAATTGTGCTTATAAGTACAAACAGTTCTACAAGGAGCACTTGATGGACTGATGGAGTGCATTTATAGTCCTTGGGATGAAACTATTTCTGAACCGCGAGGTCTGTACAGGAAAGGCTTTGAAGCGTTTGCCGTGTGAGAGCAGTTCAATAGACAGCATGGCTGAGGCAGCGTGTGCTTGATGCTGTATACCGATAATTCTCTTTCCAATCAGCTGCTGTAGAGCTGTGATTCCCCACTCAGATATAGTGATATAAATACTCCGAGTGGTGCAGTGAGAGTAATATGGAAAGAGATGATCCACTGTGGTAACTCATAAAGGGAGCAGCTGAAAGAAGCAAAAGAAGGTGCAGTGAGAGTAACAACACTAAAGCAACTATGGTATTTGGAATACTTTGGCTATTCCCTGGACCATTATATTGTTACAGGTTAATTACAATCAGATGCCTTAAACTAATGAACAATATGCAGTTAATTTCAGTGTATTTCTAAAGCTGCGTCAGGGATGTGGATCTAAAAATCTAAAAAAGTAAGGATAACCACACAGGAACAGTACCACTGCTTTGACCCTGAGTGCTGCCAGTTTGCAAAACTGAGCAGAGAACTTGTGTATGCCAGGGTTTGAGCTACCATAAAAATGTGAGTGGCTTTACGGCAAGTTTAGGTTTTCTGCATCGGGATTTTAGCGTGGAAGCGTTCTTACGCAACATTTTTGTGCATACGCACCGTTTATACATGAGGCCAAAACTGCATGCAGAAATCCAAGTGAGGCCTAACCTGTGTATTATATACTATAGTTTAAGGACCACCCCCTTTGCCTTATACTCCACACATCATGCTATATGACCTAACATTTTGTTAGCCATCTTGTACACAATCTGGATGTAGATAGTGGAAAGTTCACTGTGATTCCTATGTCACTGTGATTCCTATGTCCTTCTCATAAGAGGTACTTTCAGGTTTCAGACCTCGCATTGTGTATTAAAGTCTTAAATGATATAGAACAAACTGATATACATATTGCAAGTAAAATTAATTGCTCTGTTATTTTGATTTTTAGATGTATTTAAAAAGGCTAATGGATATAATTACCTCAGAAAACCCCAGAATGCCATATGAAATGAAGGAAATGGCTCTTGAAGCAATTGTTCAACTTTGGAGAATTCCTAGCTTTGTGACAGAGCTCTATATCAATTATGACTGTGATTTCTACTGTTCAAACCTATTTGAAGAACTGACCAAACTACTTTCCAAGGTACTTTTATTGAAGTAATTTATGTACTAGCTCTGTTTACCTAAAATATGCATTTTGTTGTCTTTAAATTTTCTAGGTTCTACAGCAGAATTGTAGAGTTTCCTTCTTCTGGCATGAATGTAATATTTTGTTGTTTTTTGTTTTTCACCTCAACTTGTCAGAGTAAATATTGGACAAAAAACATTAACATTTTAGGAGCAGGCATAAAATGCATATACATAATTAATAATACTTAAACAATGGTGGCATATAAAGTTTTTTTTTTTTTAAGTATCACTACTTTAAATATCTAATGTAATGTCATGTTTAGGTTTGGCTGTCTGACCCCTTTCATTAATAATTAGGACTTTTTTTCTGCCTGCCCTGCTAGAAAGTTTGCATCAGAATTTTTGAAGAAAAGTAAACTATGAATTTGAAATGGTCTAATCAAGGTCCAGAATAAATCTTTATATGTTTTTTCAGGACCTAGAATAAACAGATCATACTCATTAAACTAGAAATATCATTAACCTGAAGCACTTTTGGAAGAAGTAGTTGGCCAGTATTTGTTCACATTCACAGCAAATAATGGAAATGTTTACTTGAAGTTATTTCTCCTTAGATTTGTACAAATAGTTTGTGGGTATTCAGGGATAATTTTCATTTTTATGAATGTTTGTCAACTGTTTTTTAAAAATAAATAAGTTTATGATCTTCAGTTTTATCGAACTGTGGCTGAACATTTGAAATTATTCTTCCTAAACTATGCAGTAATACTAAAATGAGGAAAATACTTTTATTATACCACAATATAAATGTTTTCTACATGCTGTCTTCATGTTGTCATGTAGCAATTTCATTTTACATTATTATAAGTAGGACTACTGAGATAGATGGAATAAAAACTTTAATATCTATTTGTTCCATTAACCAGGCTTTATAATTCAAAAGAAAATTGCTCCAACCTTAAATGCTTCGCATCCTATGGGGTATTTTTAGTTCAGATTAATTAGCAGCCTGGCATGTCTCTGATATTTGAAATGACCCCGCAAATACCTTTTAAGATGAAACAAATATGTGTAGTTTGAAAAAAGTTAAGTATTGCAAGAAATTCCAGTATGTGAAGCATTAAAATTATATTATTGTAAAGGAAGATATTTTGGGAGAACATTTATAATTCTAGTGTACTAGCAAAAAACATCCAAGTGCAGATATGTTTTGACTTCTCAAAATTGGAAAATAAGAGTATCATCTAAAGAAGTTCAACTTTAACATCTTTGCCAATCCTTCTAGGTTTTGGATACAGGGGTTATATAACAGGGACTTTGCAAAGTACTGCCGATTACACTTAATTTAATTAAATGTTGTTGATGTATACCCATTGTCAGTGCTGCCTGTACTTATGTTTATGCTGACTCTCAATATTTAAACTAATACACTCACGTGTTAAATTTACCTGGGCACACTGTTTTTAAACTATGTGATACAACCATTAATATAGATATCCCATTTTTATCTTCACTTTGGCTCACTGTTAGGCCGACTGCTAGATTGTGCCCTGTGATATTCAATGAAAAAGAAAACAAGGCTTGTAAATTTTAGTGTAAATCATTAAATGAATTAACCTGTCTAATCAGTAATATTTTGAAATGAGTTTATAAAGCACAGAGAATTTGTTGATTTAGGTATTTTTTACAAGCCTTAAATTTTACACCATTTGGCTTGCTCTCTCTCTCAAGGGTGGGGATCGATTTGTTCTTAGCATAATTCTTTTTTTGTAAAAACTTGATTAGTATGTATTGATTATAATAAAAAAATGAATTAACCTGAATTGTTATATGCTGAGTGGTTAATTTGTTAAGAAATACACTGCCTCCCTTGGAACTCACAGTTTAGTTAATGGCAGTATCATTTATACAGAAAATATGGTTGGACAGTTTGTAGTAGAATGTTTGTGTGTAGAATTTAGATGTACAATGGGTAAAACTGTAGGTTTAAGTAGCTTAGAACATAGCATGGTGGCTTGCAACAGACACCAACAAATAAGTGTTTCATGATATACAGGTGTATGTTCAGTATCATTCGTGTTTATTTGTTTACGAATGTATTAGTGTTCATTTCATTGGGGCCTGGCAAACCAACAGTATTCTCTTTTTGCTTGCATTTTTTACTCATATTAGTAATAGTATTTTAAATGTAATTATTTAGGAACAATTCATTATGTCATAGAAGGTAACATAAAATATTATACTATTTCTTACAGAATGCTTTTCCAGTCACTGGCCAGCTTTTTACTACTCATCTTCTATCACTTGAAGCATTGCTAACTGTCATTGACAGTACAGAAGCACATTGCCAAGCCAAAGTATTAACAAATATGACACAGAAGGATAAAACAGATGATATCAAACCTGTTCAGGACTACAACTGTGCACAAGAATCTACTGGTAAGCAATGAAGTACCAGCTTTTTTATCTTGCTAAATAAAGAATTCTGTAGGGTATATTAATTTTTAAACAAAATGCATTTTTTTCTGCTCCATTGGCATACACTTACCAGCTTATAAATATTGTAATAGTAGTTTTATAAGAGAAAAAGCTTGTTTGTTTGTTACCATTTTCACAACGTTTAGGGGTATATTTGCATAATTAAACTGAGCCTTTTTTGCATAACTCAAATTATAGGGACCAGATCCTAGATTTGTGTTGCCTTATTTAATATTTTGATAAAGTTAACTAGGCAAATTTTACTTAAATGAAATTACACTGCTATTTCTAAAATTACACTGATAACATTTCCCCCAAATGGTGTTTCACCCCAAGGAGACTCCCAGTCCTTGCAACTCAGTAGAGCAGGGGTGTCCAATATGTCGATCACTATTGATTGGTAGATTGGAAAGGTAGTGCAAATAGATAAATAGATATAGAATTATATTAAAAAATATTTTTTTAGATGTTAGTCTATCATATATCCTCCATATGGCATTTCCCACTTGATTGACATACAGGGCGGCCAGTCTCAGATCTCTTTTCTTCTAACACACGGGTCATCCCACACACACAATCAGACGCACGAGCTACAGCAAAACTCTGGCTATCTAAGTGATCTAGTTAGTTAGCCTTCCAATTTATATCGACTAAAGAAGGGAAATGGAAAAAAAAAATTGGTAGGGGGTGCTGAATGTGGAATTGGAAGAGGATTTTTTTCTCTCACAATGTCACAATCGAAGTGTATTTGTCTGATCTGTCAATCTATCATTGCTATTCCAAACAAGAAAAATGCGGAAAGGCACTTTTTAACTGTTCATAAAAACTACGAAACTGACTTCCTTGCGAAAATCCATCTGAGAAAGAGAAAGGTGAGGGAATTAAAATCGCAGTTAATCAGACAGCCGTCGTTTTTCACTCGGCTGAATTCAAAAGCAAAGGCAGACACCGAAGCATCGTTCCAGGTGAGTCACTCGATCATTAAGCATAAGAAGTCCTTCCAAGATGGAGAGATGATAAAAGAGACCTTTGTTGCGGCAGATGGCTGGGAGGAAATTCTTGCTGAGATTTCGAGACCCCTGGCCAGAGATAAAGGAGTTTCTTCTTATCATTAAACATGCAGAATACAAGCAACTTAATGACGATCAATGGCTGCTAGACTTGGCATTTTTTTACTGATCTGACCAACATGTTGAATATGCTTAATTTACAGCTGCAAGGTAAAGACAAAACCATAGTCAATATGATTAGCTCAGTTAATGCTTTCAAACAAAAAATGGAACATCTGTCCACAAAGCTGCAGTGCCATGATTTCGGGAACATCTAAAACCTCGCAGCAGAGCTGGAGACGCAATGGAAGGCGTGTGCGCAACTTGACAGCAAACACTACACAGAGCAGATTGAAAATTGTCTGTCAGACTTTGACAGACAGTTCCAAGGCTTTGCTTTACTTAAGCCGATCGCTACATTTATGTGCTATCCATTTAGGGAAGATGTTGAGGTTGATTCACTTACACCAAAAATTGCAACACTGTTTCACCTAAAACTCCTCTACTGTCAAGGATGAGATTTTCACACTACAGGATGACATTCAGCTGAAGTATGGTGCTCATGGACAGTTTTGAAACTTAAAGAGGAAAATTACCCAAACGTGAGGAAATGTGCCACCTCCTTGACTGCATTATTCGGCTCTTCTTATTTATGTGAGTCAGCCTTTTCCCACATGAAGATTATTAAGTCCAAATACCATAGAGGCCATAAATGTATTGAATTGTTATTGTGCCATAAGAGTTGACCTAGTCATTATAAAAGTAAAAGTAAACGTATAAAAGTATTATTATGAACATAGGGAGAAAGCTAATAAGCTTTTAGCTCAACAAATTCACAAGCAAGAAGTGCATACGCAATCTCGTAATCACTAACACGAACGGAGATAAAATCATCGAACACAAAAATATAATGTACACTTTCAGAGACTACTATAAATCCCTATATACTACTGAGTTTAAAGAAGACAATACACAATCTAATGCATTTCTGGATACATTACAGATACCACAAATAGACGCTTCTAGTGTGGAGGAACTTGATAAACCTCTGGCGTTATCAGAATTACTAGATGCTATAAAGTCACTCCAAGGTGGGAAAGCAGCAGGCCCTGATCGCTACCCTGCAGAATTTTACAAGAAATTCTCCGCTCAGCTAGCTCCCCTCCTATTAGCAACATTTACAGAAGCCAGAGATAACCAATCTCTTCCACAAACCTTTCGCCAAGCACTAATCACTGTCTTTCCAAAACAAAATAAGGACTTATTACAATGTGCATCATACAGACCAATTTCACTTCTGAATAACGACGTTAAAATACTCTCTAAAATCATAGCCAGAAGGATGGAGAAAGTGCTCCCCTCGGTAATATCACAAGACCAAACTGGATTTATTAGGGGCCGGCACTTAACTTCAAATCTTCGACGTCTGTTTAATGTAATATACTCACCAACTAAATCAAACACCCCAGAAATATTATTATCATTGGATGCAGGAAAAGCATTCGACATGATTGAATGGAAATACCTTTTTACTATATTGGAGAAGTTTGGGTTTGGCCCAACATTTGTGCATGGATTAAATTACTGTATACTAACCCAGAAGCTTCAGTTTGCATCAACAACATTTGCTCAGACTACTTTAAACTAGAACGTGGCACTAGACAAGGATGCCCTTGTCACGCTGCTGTTTGCATTGCCATTGAACCACTGGCAATACATTGTCGAAATACTGATCAGATAAAGGGGATTAGCAGAGAAGGACTGGAACAGAAAATCTCATTATATGCAGATGACATGGTACTGTATATATCGACCCAGAAAATTCTGTGCCTGCAGTCTTAGCAGCACTCACAGAATTTCAAAAGATCTCTGGTCTCAGAATTAATCTGAATAAAAGTGTACTCTTTCCAGTGAATTCTCAAGCATATAATATTAGATTAGATACCCTACCTTTTATCATTGCAGAACAGTTTAAATACCTAGGGTAAACATCACAAGTAAACATAAAGCTCTATATCAACAAAATTTAGCGTCTGCATGGAAAAAATTAAACAAGACTTGCATAGATGGTCAACCCTTCATCTCACACTAGCTGGAAGAATTAACACTGTTAAGATGAATATTCTTCCTAAGCTCCTTTTTATTTCAAAACATCCCAATATACATTAATAAATCATTTTTAAGCCAATTAGATTCAACAATAACCTCATTTATTTGGAATTCAAAACATCCACGCATCAAAAGAGCGACCCTACAAAGACAAAAGGCAGAAGGCGGCATGGCTCTACCTAACTTCCAGTTTTATTACTGGGCAGCAAATATACAGGCGATAAGAACCTGGACACAAATAGAAGAACATACACAGGCTTGGACCACAATAGAAGTAAAATCCTGCAGTACTTCTTTGTATTCCTTGCTCTGTGCTCCAATAAACACACGTTATCGGCAATATACTAATAACCCAATTGTGCTCCACTCACTTAGAATCTGGAACCAATGTAGAAAGCATTTTGTGTCACCCCTGCAAGAGAACCACCTCTTTCAACCTTCACAAACATATGCAGTTTTTAATATCTGGAAAAAATTTGGAATTAACTTGCTTAGAGATCTTTTATATAGACAACGTCTTTGCATCCTATGAACAATTACATTCCAAATTTAACATTCCAGCATTACACATTTCTTTCACTATCTTCAAATCAGGAACTTTGTTAAACAGAACCTTCCAGATTTTCCTCATCTTGCACCCTCATCCATGCTGGAAAAATATTGCTCAATCTCAAGGACTTAGACTCCATCTCTACAATATATAAAATCATTTTACAATCCCTCCCTTTCAAAGATCCAAGAGGACACTGGGAAAAAGATCTCTCAATTAATATATCAGAAAAGGAGTGGAAAGTAGCCATGCAGAGAATTCACTCGAGCTCCATATGCGCAAAGCATACAATTATACAACTTAAAAGTAAATATTGAGCACATCTGTCTCGACTAAAACTCTCCAAAATGTTTCCAGGGCATGATCCAACCTGAACGTTGCAACCAAGTCCCAGCCTCACTAGGTCACATGTTCTGGGCCTGCACCAAATTAACATTATTCTGGACAAAATTTTAATTACCTTCAGACAGCCTTGGACTCACAATCCCTCCTAACCCATTAACAGCTGTGTTTGGGGTTCTTCCAGAGGGTTTAAAGTGGAGAAAGACAAACAAATTGTGATTGCATTCACTACACTTTGGCACGCAGACTTATTCTGATAAACTGGAAGAACCCAAACTCTCCTCTTTAAGTCAGTGGGAAACCGATGTGTTATATTATTTGAAATTGGAAAAATCAAATACTCAGTTATAGGATCCGTACAGACTTTTTTCAAAACATGGCAGGATCTCATCAGTAATATTTTAAAATAAGTTCATAAAGCACAGAGAATTTATTAATTTAGGTATGTTTACAAGCCTTAATTTTAATGCCGTTTGGCTTGCTCTCTCTCTCTCAGGGGTGGGGATCGATCTGTTCTTAACTTAATTTTTCTCTTTGTAAAAACTTGATTGCTTTGTATGGATTGTATGGATTGTAATAAAATTAATAAAAAAATTTTAAAAAAAATAGTATTTTGCAAGCCAAAAAAGTGTGGGCACCCCTGCAGTAGAGGAATGATGAAATAGTAAATATTGATAGTTTAGCATTTCCAGTATGTCTTGGCATATTAAAGTCAGTTAAAAGATTTTGAATCTACTTCTCTTGGCCAGGAGTGTGTATGTGTACACACAAACACGCACATATATATGTGCTTCTATTGTATGCTACAACTAGCATATTTTTCCCAGCTGGGTCATATAGAGATAATAAAGACTTCTGTGCACCATACTGGACATCTCAGCTGTAATATTTTTTATGCAATGCATATCTTAGATGTTAACAATACTGTAATATATATATGTCCAGCGGCAATGAATGGTTCACTTACTTGACGAGGTAAAGATTGGAGTATTACATTCATAGGTCTAAATCACAGTTTAATTACGTGGATGATTACTTACCAGGTAACGCTTGTGTGTGTGTTCTTTTACAGATATATTGTTTAATTTTATTTGCATTTTTAATAACAGATACATGTATTGAAAGTTTTGGACAAAATTGTAACTTTTAGTATTCATGTTTAATGCTTTTAGATCTTGAAGTAGTGGTAAATGGTTGTAAAGTACAACTGTCTTCAGATACAGAAGCAAAAGCATCTTATCCACCTACTAGTGGTAATTTGATGGCTGATAAAATGAAACATGGACGTCAAGATCAAGAAGAGACTGAAACTGGTAAAAAAAAAAAAAATTCAACATATCATTTGTTTAATTAAAAACACAGCAGTATAAGAGTTTATAATGTATCATAAATGGCAGTTGTTAATATACTGTAGTATTCAAAAAGAAACTTATTTGCTTCATTCCTCTATGGATTTTTTTATTTCATTGTGTTACAAACCATAGTTATAGTATTTCAGTTAAATTAGTTCAACAGTAAAAGTGCTGTCACTTTTCATCATAAAAATGTGAACTAAGTCACAATAATAAACACAATCTGCTTATGTTAATAACATGCAAGCAATTGTGCTACCTCTTTCTTGTCTTTACTGAAGGAATCCTTTGAACTTTCACATTCCACGTTGGAAAAAGTGTGTTAACCTTCCCCAACTGCTAATTAGACTAAGGTGTTCCAGTCAGTCAATTGATGCTGGAGTGCCCTACAAGTTTAATTTTCTGCTCTTCTCAAGAAAAATCTCTACATGTGAACTGTACCCTAATCAAAAGAAATATCAGAGGACCTTAGAAGAAGAATCATATAGATTCACAAAATGGGAAAAACTGCAAAAGAATTTCTTGGTTGTTTAACAATCCACAGTAAGGCGTATTATGTACAAATGGTGGAAATTCAGTACTATCACTACTTTCCCTAGGAGTGAGTGTAATCTAAATGTCACAGCACAACAGCAGTATTTAGTATTGAAGGGGGTGGTAAAAATGTAAGGGTAATGGTAAAGGACCTGCAGAAATCTCTTGAACTTGCTAAAGTCTCTTTTTGTGTATTTCTGTCTATTATATTAAAAAAAGTTTAAGTCATGTCCGCATTATTTAGCCTTGGCCACTCCCCCTCCAGAGCGCTTGCCCAATCATTACTCCAGCTGTGCACATCCTCTCTCCGTATCACCCCGTGACACTCTTTCAGTGCTGCTAACTCGCCCTTCAACGCAGTCAGTTATAATGGCAGGCAGAAAAGCAAATGATCTATTCAAGAACGTCAGATTTTAGATTGCAATCAAAAAGAGCTGATAATGAATGTCAAAAAAAAGAAAATGAACAAAAAAGAGCTGCATATCATAAAAATCAAGAACAAAGAGAATCCTCCAATAAATGAGAAGGAGAAAAATATCCCGAACAGTATGCAAACAGAAATGCAAAAAAGCACCGTTTTAAAGTACAGTGATCCCTCGCTATATCGCGCTTCAACTTTCGCGGCTTCACTCCATCGGATTTTAAATGTAAGCATATCTAAATATATATCACAGATTTTTCGCTGGTTCGCGGATTTCTGCAGACAATGGGTCTTTCAATTTATGGTACATGCTTCCTCAGTTTGTTTGCCCAGTTGATTTCATACAAGGGACGCTATTGGCGGATGGCTGAGAAGCTACCCAATCAGAGCATGTATTACGTATTAAATAAAACTCCTCAATGATATAAGATATGCTTTGCACACTTCAAAGCTCTAACAGCCCGTATTGATTTTTGATTGCTTGCTTTTCTCTGCCCCTCTCACTCCCTCTGACATTCTCTGCTCCTGACGGTTCGGAGCAGAGGGGCTGTTTGCATAGTTGCTGATTGCTTAGAAGATACAGACGCGCCTGTAAAAAATGCTGAAAGACTACCTTCACATTGATCCCTTCATTGTGGCCGCTTTATCGCAGTGCTTCCTGTACTTAAAAGCCCAACAGCCCTATTGATTTTTGCTTGTTTACTTTTCTCTCTCTCTCTGACATTCTCTGCTCCTGACGCGCGCACTCCTTTGAAGAGGAAGATATCTTTGCATTCTTTTAATTGTGAGAAAGAACTGTCATCTCTGTCTTGTCGTGGCGCACAGTTTAAACTTTTGACTAAAGGGTGTTATTTTATGTCTAGAGGGCTCTAATAATGTTAAAAAACGTGTTTAGAAGGTCGTAAACAGGTTTTCTATGCTCTAACTGTGAAAAATATTAGATTTATAAATAAAGAATCCTACTTTGCGGAAATTAATTTATCGCGGTAGAGTCTGGAACGGATTAACCGCGATAAATGAGGGTTTACTGTATACCTACTCTTTAAATACAATTGCTTACTCTAATGGAGGGAGTGCCCCAATGCCCTTCAAGCAGCTCAGCCGTGAGATAGTGGCTGCCCATTGCCTGCGCCTGGGAGTTGGTGAGTGAAGTGAGCAGAGGGCAGAGCTCCTTAGTGTACTTTAAGAATAACACAGGATGCTGCTCAAAAAATATTACTGAACAACTCAGGTTTGCAAAACACCCACTAAGATGTTTCCCAAAGCTTCTGGGGAAATGATCTGTGTACGGGTGATAAATTTTCAACTGAAAGAAATAAAAAATGCTGCATCAAAACTGTTAGCTTATTAGTGTTGACAAGCACAAGTCAATTATATTTGGGTTATCACTTTGAGCAGTTTTTGTTTGTATATTACTGCAACTTTCATTGGAACAGGAGCAAAACTGGTCTGTAAAAATTTTTTTTGGATCGGATCTTGTAGCCAATGGCATACAACAGGTATAGTATGTCGTATAGCATTTCTGTGAGTTGACATAAAAGTCACTCCACAGGTCAAAACAAAAACCTACACTCTTAAAAATACAGGTGCAAGAGTGGTTCTTCAGAGTGATGCCATAGGAGAACCATTCATTTGAAGATTCCAGAAAAAAAAAAACCTATTTATTTAGATCTTTAACAGGGTCCTCGCAGTAAATAAATCAGAATAGATGGTAGTAGATTTTTGAAAAGCCAATGAGTCCTGATTTTAAAATGACTCTTGCTGCTTACGTCCAGTAACACAGGCTATGTCCAGAGTTTCTGAATCTGTTTGTGTCCTGGTAGGTAGCCTACTGTACATTAATGATTTTGTTTATTTTTTTCTACATATTAGGAAGCTTTTCAAAGTACAACAAACCAAATTCATATGCAAAGAACCCTTGCCAGAATGAAATGGTCATGCAATTGTCTATATGTGTATATACTGTATAAATGTGTGTGTGCATGTGTACGTGTGTGTATATATATTTATATATATATTTATATATATATTTATATATATATATATATATATATATATATATATGCATGTATAAATATATGCATGTATAAATGTGTGTGTGTGTATGTATAATTAGCTCTTTAAAGTTTAGCACTTCCCTGTCGTCCCTATAGCAACAGTTATACTGGAAAGTGCTCCAAAGCATCATCACAGTGAGTGATATACAGTACATCCTGGATTACAGTAACTTCATTGGGAATGCAAATATTTTTCAGCTACAAGCCTGGAACCTTTATTTTAATGGGACATCATTCTGGTAACACACACAAAACTAAATGGCCGATAACAAAAGCATCTTAGGACACATTTATTGGAAGAATCTGAAATAAATACACACAATGGTAAATTACATAGATTATAAAACTCCAGTTCTCTTTGTAAAATAGACAGACTGTATTGTCCGTGCCTCAACTATCAGTGTGTCCAGGTACACCTTTTTTCTTTCCTTGTACATTAAGAGCACAATACGGCAATAGTCACAAGTGAACCTCATTTTTGTGTTAATATTTTCAGATGCCTTTGACCATCATAATTTTTTGAAAGGGTAAAACTTTCCATCAGAGCCATGTTCATGTTTACTCTGAGAAGCCACTTTGTGGCATATCAATCAGAACAAACATGCTTGCCCACGATTTCTAAAAATTGCACAGTGTATGCCCAGTATTACAGTAAGCTTGCTTGAAATTTCTGTACATGGCTGTGACTGCTCTATAACGCAACAATGGCCTCACAAAGCATCAGTGTGCACTTGGAAAAAAAAAGTTCACGTAATCTGGCTGCACTGCAAATTTCCAGAAAATTTCCAGTGAACAAGGTCATCAGCGGATCAAAAACATTTTGGTGAATTTCACCCATAAACACTATTTGAAAAAAAAAGCAAACCTGAATTTTCTGTCCCCCCTGGCCATTGAACCTTACTCTTATTCGATGTTAATTAATGTTGATTTATTTTGTTTTATAATTGTGTCTTTCATTTTTCTATTCTTTAATATGTAAAGCACTTTGAGCTACTGTTTGTATGAAAATGTGCTATATAAATAAATGTTGTTGTTGTTGAATTAAAATGCATTGACTACAGGGTGCTGCTTTATTTTACATTTTTTTCATTACTTCATTATTCTCAAGCTGTCAGTGTTATAAATCTTTTCTGCATTTACATTTTTACATTCTAATTTGTTTAGTTTCATAGTTTTCAAGAAAAGTAAGTTTACAGTTTGAAGACTTATTTGACATAAAATGTTGCAAACTTCTTTTTTAAATTTCAGTTATTGCACTAGTTAAATATAGATTTCTCATGCCAAAAGAGAATGTGCTTGAAATGTGTCCATAGTTTACTTTATTTATATAATGCCATGCCCCTGCCTTTAATAAGCAAGTTTGGAAAATAGATGGAAAAATAGATAATGACATTTTGTACAAGTTCATTTTGTTTCACTAATTAAAATATTGTGCAATAATACTTCATCCCAAGTTTCAGGCTCAGACATTTTTGTTACTTTATGCCCTGTAGCTAGTAAATCAGACAACTTACTGCTTTTATCTTGTGTAGTGTATAATAGGTTTTGTTTATGTAACAATCTGCTTTTTAAACGCTGCATTACAAACAAATACAGAATTGTATTTGAAAGCCACATCTAATAAAAGAAAATTTTTAGTGTAAATAAAACTCAACCCTCTACATATAAATGGAGCTACCTGTGGATTTCCTTTAAATTACTTTTTGTGTTATTATCTTGTTACTTATGACTGGGACTGATGACAAAACTTTGCCAATCTCCAGAAGTCTTTACATTCTGTAAAAAAACAATTGGAAATGAACTACTGTAACTTAGAAATAATTATTAAAATTTAGCTAACATATTTTGTACTTTTTATGCACTGTTTCTGAAATACACTGCAATGATTTCTTATTTAAACTGCACTTTTAAATTGACATTTTTAATAATTTTATTATCAAGTTTTGCAATAAATATGTTAGATAAAAGTTAATATGATTTAAGTGCACTTTCTCATTCCAGTTAGTGATACGGTAATTCATTTTGCAATGCAATTATTATACTGGATTTTATTTGTATGTAATTTTTTTTTGTTTTACATCTAGTGGAAAAAAAGATGCCAAAGAAACCTCTTAGATTTTCTTCATTTCTACCAGATGCTCAGGAACTTTCCGCTATAAAAAACAAAAAGAAAGTAAGTTTTTCAGTGTTTTTTCTTTTTTAACACTAGAATCACTGAATCCTATGAAAAAAGCCATAATCCAGGGCTACCTTAAATTCCTTCGCACCTCTCCATCAGCGTCTTTTGTTTTGCTAATGTGTTAATCAGCACAAGCAGCAAGCAGCCTGCTATCTCATTCCCCACCAACGCAGCTGAAATTCTCCCAGCTCAAGTCTCATTATCTGGGTCTGAGGTGCCTTGAGTTATATAGGGTAAACAATATATCGTTATTTGGAATACATACATTTAATTTGTGTGTCGTGTCTACAACGATCTGGATAAATGTAGGATTACAGGAAATGGGAGGCAGGAACTGCTGAACACGTACCTAAAGCAGGTTTTGTTTTTATCTTGCCCATACCCCACGTTATGGTGCATGGTACTGAGAATGCAGCTAAAGTCACTTCAGTTCGTGATCAACTCTGCATGCTAGTGTTTAGATCTGGCAGTGCCATGCTGATGGTGTTTGTGCCCAAAAAGAAGTAGTCTGACTGCATTCTCGGCATAATTGCTCATATACTATAGTGACTATTGCAGTTGGAAGCTACTGTTGCACTTTATGTAACTGATCTTTTCCTAAATAAGGAGTGGCATCAAACACATAAAGCACTGCAGTCTACTTTATCATTAAGCTGTATGAAGATAAGTAAATAAATACAAACAACATTCAATGTGGCGTTTATAGAAGGAACATATAAGTGTTTTTCATATAAAGACCATCAAAAACATGATCGCAAATGGAACTTTCCACGATACCTTGGCGAGCTCTGCAGGCCCTGCAGTTTCATTAGAGAATATGTGTGTGGATGATCCACTGGCAGGATGATAGCCAACCTGTTGCTGCATCCACACAGTGCCATCTTTCGCCTTTACGCCTGGTGCAGCTGCGTTGTTCTTATGTGTGACTGGACATTTCTTGCGGGGAGGGCTTCAGTTCTCTTTCTCTGATATAGAACCCTTATCCTCATCTGAGTTCACCTCTGTTATAGCATGTCTTTATTTGAAACCAGTAGTGTATGAATAATAATAAAAAAAAAGTACTGTACCATACATTTACACTGGCTGTTAATAACTCAAATCAAATGTATGTTTTTATTCTATAATAGTAACAACTAGCAAAATACCCGTTTACAGAAAGAGAATAGTATATATATATATATATATATATATATATATATATATATATATATATATATATATATATATATATATATATATATATATATATATATACACATATATAAACATACATCCACATATATATATACATATATACAGTATACATATCTACATATACACATATACATACATACACACACATATATACACACAAATATATAATATATATATATATATACATACACACACACATATATAAACATATATATACATATACACACACACACACACACACACACACAAACCAGGAAGAGCTCCAAAAAGTGCTGATGAAAACATGCATTATATAATTGAGAAGGCAGCGAAACAATAAGAAGCGAGTGAGTGACATATACAACCATATTCATGAGTGCTGCTACTTCGGAAACAAAGCACGTGTAAACCTAAAGTTTAAATTAAGTTCATAGACAGGCTGCCGCTGGCGCTTGTCATGCCCACAGGTAATGCAGGATACAAGTTTAATGAGAGGACGCAGGATATAAACGAGAGTTTTAATCACTTTGTAACTAAGTTAAAATTGCAGGTGAAGGGCTGTGTTTATGCAAATTCCGAGAGACTGTGTTTGTGGGGGATTGACAGTTAAGGCGGGTGGGGGAGTCACGTCATCATATCCCCTCCCATTCACCTCATGTCGCTCTGAGCTGAGCTCCGCAGCTAACGCAGTGTTATGGAAGCGACTTTGTGACGCTGCCATCAAATACTCACAGAAAAATCCACAAGTTAATACACCGATGTCTCTACAGTTTCTCCACACTGAATCCTCCAGGCACTACTTACAAAAGGTTACATTGACAATCGTGTTACATTATTTTTAAAATGTTTCCTTTTCTTAGCACAAGCACAGCTGAGAAGCTTCGATGCCTGTGCTCCATAACGCATTAAAAAATCACACATTTAATCACACTTTGCATTACAAGCAAAGGGGAACTTCTGTCAATGCATGATTCCCTGGTACACCGATTACATTAATCAGCGCTTCCCGATTCATTTTACCCTCGCTCCCCCTTGGTTTGAGAAGAAGTATGAAAAAATATGAGGTTAACACAGCAAAACAGATCACCAATTGAAGCTTTATGAATAATCGATTCGCCATCAATAATTGTTTTGGTAAAGCCATACTCAGTGTAATCCTCCTTCGATTTCATAATTTTTCCGCCACTAGCCATGATTAAATGAACGGTAAAAAATAAGAGAAGCGGTGACTTATTCAGGCAGGCAGGCTTACACAGCTCAATAGCTCGAATTTGGATATAAGTAGGTTCTATTTAGTCGCCAGAAATATCTTTGTTAGGAATGGAAGTTGAATTTAGTCTTTAAATTTCTATGGTAAAGAAAAAGTTATGCAATGATGACTAAATTTAACTATATAAAGTCAAAACTTGATTATATAAAGTCACTGTCAGAATAAAGTCAAAACTTGAATATATAAAGTCAGCGTCAGTATATATAAAGTCAAATCTTGAATATATAAAGTCAGCGTCAGAATATATAAAGTAAGCGCTGCAATATCCATCCATTTCCCAACCCGTTGAATCCAACCACAGGGTCACGGGGGTCTGCTGGAGCCAATCCCAGCCAACACTGGGCGCAAGGCAGGAACCAATCCTGGGCAGGGCACATGCATCATTTTCAAAATATTAACCGAACAGTGTTTTTTTAATTTGTTTTTCTGAATACATTTTTGTTAACTTAGTTCAGTTCAGAGTCGTTTCAATCAATAGATTTTGACTTTCACTTTATATATTCAGTAGTGAGTTTATATACTCCGATGTTGACTTTATATAATCAGGAATGACTTTATAAATTCCGACACTGACTTTATATATTCAGGTTTTGACTTTATATATTCCAGCGCTGACTTTATATATTTCGACACTGATGGCGAATAAAGTATCCATTATTCATAAAGCTTCAATTGGTGCTCTATCTTTCTGCGTTAACCACATATTTTTTTCATACGTCTTAAACCAAGGGGATGCGAGGGTAAAATGAATCGGGAAGTGCGCGCACATACTCAGTGCACCCCCTCTCGGGAATCGAACCTCGGATGTCGGCGCTAGAGGCAAAGCCTCTACCATTGCCCCACGGTGTGTGGTTTGTCTATTTGAGAGTATGTAGATCGGGATATATATATATACACTAGCAAAATACCCACGCTTCGCAGCGGAGAAGTAGTGTGTTAAAGAAGTAATGAAAAAGAAAAGGAAACATTTTAATAATAACGTAACATGATTGACAATGTAATTGTTTTGTCATTGTCATGAGTGTTGCTGGCATATATATATATATATATATATATATATATATATATATATATATACACACACATATATAAACATATCCATTCATATACACATATATATACACACACACACACACACACATATATATATATATATATATATATATATATATATATATATGTATATATATATATGTACACATACATCCACATATATATACATATCTACATATACACACATACATATATATATATATATATATATATATATATATACATACAGTCTTTGGGGTGCGAACAACTGTTGCTGGGGGTGCCAGAATCCATGAAGGAAGAAAAATGAAAAACATTATTTGTACAGAATCTTAATTTATTTATCCATTCCTAAATAATGAAATGGGCAGGCTGTTTCGTATCAGTGCAATATGCTGTTTGTTAAAACGGATGACTCCCGCTCTTACGTGCAAGTCTGCGTGGATATTATGATTATTACGTTTCTGTTCAAGTTCTATTTAAATTTTAAATAGAAGGAATTTTTATTTAGTCAACAAAATATTATTCCGGAATAAATCAAATCAAACCTTAAATAACTCTCCATAAAAATATATCCTGTCTAAATTATACAATTTAGAAATTAAGTAAATGTTAAAAGAACAAACATTCAAATTTCTTTACTCTTATTTAATTTTATATAAAAAATAAAGTTAAATTTTAAATATCCCAAAAGATTTTGCTCTCCATAAAAATATATCCTGTCAAAATTATACAAATTCAAATATGAACATGGTGCATAACAAAACCTGGAAATATAAATAAAATTTGTTCTTTTCAGCAATAACAAATCAAATCATTCAGTTGTCTTTGCTCTTATATCCATCTGAATCTGCACAGGTGCAGTTTCCACATCGACGGCAAATGGGTTGCGAAACAACTCAAAATTCTTTTTTTGTTCTTCAAAGTCACCAAAGTGCCGTGCGAACTCAGTGCGCAGTGAGCTCAGTTTATCAGCAAAGTGCGTATTTGGGAACACCGTTGTGCCAATTTGGTTCAACATTATTTGGCAACAGGGAAAGTGGGGCAAGTTGCACTGGTGCATTTGTGTCTCCCATAAAAGTAGCTTCACTTGAAATCACTTTGTGATTGTGCACGGGTAAAAACATCTGCTGAAGTGTCAGATTCTTCTTTAACTCTTCTGCTTTCTGTATCTTGTGCATTGCATTCAAGTGTTTCAGGTTATCTTGATGTTTTGTCTCATAGTGACAAATTCTGTAATTACAGCCACATTAGCTCCACAAATGAAACACACAGGTTTACCGGCAATGTCAGTAAACATATACTCAGCCTCCCATCGTTTTTTAAAGGCTCTATTTTCAAAATCACCTTTTCTCTTTGGCATCGTGTGGGCTAGCTTCGCAATAACTTGCAGCATCATAAGCTAGACTTGATTAACGCGTAAGTAGCCGGCAAGGCAGCTGAAGCGCTGCATTATGGGATCTGTAGTTTATTGTGTTACCAGCGCTTCATATCCCGGGCCATTAATAACAATAATACAGTATATAAAATGATCTCGCGGGCCGGATTTAATTACACGCCGGGCCGGATGTGGCCCGTGGGCCTTGAGTTTGACACATATGTACTAAATAGAACTTGAAAAGATATATTTTTTTTAATGTGATCTCGCAGTTCAGATCAAGTTGACGCGTACTACAGTACATCGAGCCCGCGTGCTATTGTGGTTTTGCCTGCGTGCCTCTATAAGTTACCCTCCCCTCGCTCTTACTTTTTTACCGTTCATCTGATGAATACACTGAGTATGGCTTTACCAAAACAATCATTGATCGCGAATAAAGTATCCATTATTCATAAAGCTTCAATTGGTGATCTGTCTTTCTGTGTTAACCGCATATTTTTTCATACGTCTCAAACCAAGGGGATGCGAAGGTAAAATGAATAAAAATGCATGCGTATATACTTAGTGCATCCCCTCTCGGGAATCGAACCTCGGACGTTGGCGCTAGAGGTGAAGCCTCTACTATTGCGCTACGGCGTGTGGTTTATCTATTTGAGCGTAGCAGTGTAATTCGGTTTTTGTTCAACACTTTTTGGAGCTGTTGCTTTTTGTCTGCACACTGCGTCAGTTCACGTGAGCCGCTGAATATGGTTTTATATGTCACTCGCTCGCTTCTAATTGTTCCGCTGCCTTCTTAATTATATAATGCATGTCTTTTTAAGCGCTTTTTGGAGCTCTTCCTGGTTTTCTACGTACTGCGTAATTACGTGGGAGGCGTGATGATGTCACACGAAACTCCGCCCACACGGCTTTCGCACTCAACTCCATTACAGTAAATGGAGAAAAATAGCTTCTAGTTATGACCATTATGCGTAGAATTTCGAAATGAAACCTGCCCAACTTTTGTAAGGAAGCTGTAAGGAATGAGCCTGCCAAATTTCAGCCTTCTACCTACATGGCAAGTTGGAGAATTAGTGATGAGTCAGTGAGTCTGTCAGTCAGTGTGGGCTTTGCCTTTTATTAGTATAGATATATATATATATACCCGCGCTTCGCAGTGGAGAAGTAGTGTGTTAAAGAAGTTGTGAAAAAGAAAAGGGAACATTTTAAAAATAACGTAACATGATTGTCAATATACAGTAATTGTTTTGTGAGTGTTGAGTGTTGCTGTCATCAAGTATTTAATTATCATTATTTCTTTCAATCAGGTTCGTATTTGTAGGATGTGTTGTGTTCAAGTTACATTCCGTGTTTGTCAATCGTTGTAAAGATGACAGGTTTCATTCATCGATTCCTTTCTTACTGCATCAATAAACAGCTCGTCTTCCTCTTTATCTGAGACATGACACACTGCATGCACAGGTTTTTTTTTACACTGTCTTCGTTTAGCGGGACATTGACTTTTTCCACCGTGTGCTTTGTTTCCGCAGTAGCTACACTTATGAATATGCTTGTATGTATCACACGCTTCATATTTTTTTGCTGCCTTCTAAATTGTGTAATTTGGTTTTTGTTCAGCACTCTTTGGAACTGTTGCTTTTTGTCTGTGCACTGTGTCAGTTCACGTGAGCCGCTCGGTGTACATGCATCGAATGTTCCCAGCTGTGCTGGTGCCATCTTGTGCGATGTCCACGGCTGTATTTAATGTTAGCTAAGACATTTAAAAGTTTCTCTCGCAGTTTTCCTGAGTTTGTGCCAAACACCACCCTGACCATCTCATCTTCGTCTGCATAAGCACAGTCCTTCACCCGTGAATATTTAGCGGTAGTGTTTCTATTGGATTGCCGCTGATGGACGGCCTTATATGGGCGGGCACTAAATTAATTGAGAGGCGTAACTCCGCCTCCCACGGGCATCAAGCAGAAGTCTATTATAGTATATGGACGAAAAAATAGGTTCCAGTTATGACCATTACGCATAGAATTTCGAAATGAAACCTGTCCAACTTTTGTAAGTAAGCTGTAAGGAATGAGCCTGCCAAATTTCAGCCTTACACGGGAAGTTGGAGAATTAGTGATGAGTCAGTTAGTGAGTGAGTCAGTGAGGGCTTTGCCTTTTATTAGTATAGATAAGAGCAGCTTACTACTCAAAACGGTAAATCTAGGAAGGACACAGACTCGAACCTGCAACCTCTTGATTATGAGTCAGCAGTTCTTACCTCTGCACCAGCCAAGCTGTTGTTTCAACATCCTTCCCTAACCTGATAATAATTCTTTGATTATATTCTTGAATAAAAGCGCACTTGGTTTGTTACACTTGAACCTTTTGTTAAAGTGTACATTTGATATTTACACTTCAAGTCTTTACACATTATACACTTAATGTCAAAATTTTGTCATTAGTACTATAATATGGAAAAAGTTTCTGTTTTAGCTATGTGTTCAAAATTTCTTGCCTTGCATTTCCTGTCATCTCAACATTTACCCAGATCGTTGTGGGATTATGTGACCCAGGATTATGACTTTTTTCATAGACTTCAGGGATTCTACAGTTAATTAAAATATCTTCTCTATAAATTATTTAAATGTATGTATTTTTTTTTTTTACTTTGTAATGTCAGTCAACAATCATGAAGGAAAAACATTTCTTCATTATTAATTTCCTGCCTTCATGTTACAAAACTTCAGTAATACTTTTATCTTGCATCCTTTTGAACATCTAATCTTATTATGTACACTTATTATTTATCCTTTTGTAAAAACAATTAGTTGTGTGTTTGTCAACAAATTATACAACATCATACAATAGTGCAATCCTGTAAACCTTTGTGTTCAGGTTCTTTGCACCCCACTACTCACTAAAATATACAATAGTCTGTCCCATTTTCGAAATATGATTATCTTTCTAAAATCCCATACTTGTTCCACAACTAAGAACCACAAATCAATCGCCTATAAAGCCACCAAAGCCATAAGAACATTTATTCATCTCCCAGTTGCTTGGGAAACATGTAGCCAAAAGTGTTTTTTTTTTTCTTATAAAACAATTGCAATAATGAAAAAAATATTAATTAATAATAAATGAATACATTTAAACAATCTGGATAAGCAAGCAAATAAAAAAAAATAAAATTATATCTCTACTAGTTGAAATGGTAAATGTCTTATTCAGTGGTCATTTGGCCATTGAAGAGAGTAAAACAAACATTCCAGCCTGAGAGATGGTGGAGGAAAATAACCTCAAGGGGATCCAAATCCAAAGACCACACAGTCCTGTTTTCCAGTCTGGCCATTCTATAGTACAGTAATCCCTCACTATATCGCACTTCGACTTTCGCGGCTTCACTCTATCGCGGATTTTAAATGTAAGCACATCTAAATATATATCACAGATTTTTCGCTGGTTCGCCGCTTTCTGCAGACAATGGGTCTTTTAATTTATGGTACATGCTTCCTCAGTTTGTTTGCCCAGTTGATTTCATACAAGGGAAGCAATTGGCGGATGGCTTAGAAGCTACCCAATCAGAGCATGCATTACATATTAACTAAAACTCCTCAATGATATAAGATATGCTTCCCGCTCGGTGCTTGAGATTGTTTGCTTCTCTCTATCTTTCTCACTCTCTCTGCGACTGACGGAGGGGGTGTGAGCAGAGGGGCTGTTTGCACAGAGGACAGGGACGCTCCTCTACAAAATGCCGCTTTATCGCGGTGCTTCTGTATACTTAAAAGCACGTATTGATTTTTTGATTGCTTGCTTTTCTTAGCGAGCACTCTCTCTGACATTCTCTGCTCCTGATGGCGCTCCTTTGAAGATAAGATATGTTTGCATTCTTTTAATTGTGAGAAAGAACTGTCATCTCTGTCTTGTAATGGAGCACAGTTTAAACTTTTGACTAAAGGGTGTTATTTCATGTCTAGAGGGCTCTAATAATGTTAACAGGGTGGGAGAGTTTATAAGGGCTTAAAATATATAAAAATAACCATACAAACATATGGTTTCTACTTCGCGGATTTTCACCCATCGCGGGGGGGTCTGGAACACAACCCCCGCGATCGAGGAGGGATTACTGTATATACATGTTATAAAGTTATTTATTATTGTTATGTGCGTTAAGGTGTGTGGTAGTGAAAGCTTTTGAAAAACAGTGAGACAGTCCAGACCCTGTGAGTGTAGGTATGTGAGAGAAAAGCTGGCTTCAGAGATTCTTGATAAGGGAATTTGCCGATTACATTTAATATGCTGAAGAGCAGTTACCGTAGCTTTCCTACATCAGGGACCCATGGGTCGTTTGGCACACCTGTACTCACTGGGGATGAAAGGGGTCTGTGAGCAAGAGCAAGTGAGGTGGAAGTGAAGCTGAAAGAAAGAAAGACTGGAGGCATAGTAGTGGGGCTCTGGGAATATGGTTGCTCCTGCTAAGTAACCAATTGGAACTGGAGCAGCTGATCACTCTGAAAGGTTCCACAGAATCCGACAGGCAGTCAGACAAGGGATCAGAGTTGTGGGGTTCCCACGGAAACCAAATGATAGTGATGATAACATGAGTGGAAGACGGCTGCATGCTGGTGTCACATCTCCATCAGGGAGAGCAGAGAAGACAAGGTTGAGAAAGGAAGTAGGCTCATGGTTTTTAATGAATCGATCTTGATATAGATTAATTTTTTCTTGTTTTTAACCTAGTTTAGCATTTACTTATTGATGGATTTCATCCTCCACATGGACACTGTTTTTATTAAAGATTATTGATTATTCTTTGAAGTGCTCTGCACTTTCTTTTTGGACATAAATACTTGTTTTGTCCTCATTGCATTAGTCCATCTTGGTACATGACTATTGATGTTTGGCTGCAAGAAGATTGTGATGCCAGCTGCAAGCAACCCAAACCTCACATTATAATAAGATTGTCCAACATAACTTAATTCAGCAGGTCTCTTCAGTTTTTTGAAGCAGCCATGTTCTTTCCAAAATCATGTGGTGGTTGCACAGAATGCCACTGTAGAAAACCATAAAACAAAAATGGAGAACGGTAGTTGTTAGTAACTAGTCTTTAAGCATACAATATTACAGTACTTATTATAATTTATTACAGTTTTTAAAAGTTTTTTTCCCTCTCTTATGTTCTGCAGTACAAGTCTACCTTATCCCTATCGGTAAAGCATTCCAGATTTTTGGTGCATAAGAGCCTTAAGGAACCTCACCAGTTATTTTGTGTTTGGCTATTATAATAATAAGATAGCCAGTGTTCATGGATGTACGGTTGCAATTAGGAATATATAAGAACAGACTCTCCAAAATATATAAATAAACAAGATTTCACAGATTTATATATAATAAAGAATATTGTAAAATCAATTTTATTTGACACTGACAACCAGTGTAGTGATATTAAGACTAGTGCAATGTGCTCATATTTTCTTTTTTGATTAAGACTCTTGCTGCTGTTGATTAATGTCTTTCTTAGGTACTCATTTTAGAAGAACATTACAATAATCTAGTTGACTAAAAACATCAGCTTATATTCTTTTCCACTATTTTGAGATGTTGTAAATAGTCTGACTCTCACAATGTTTTTAAGTGAAAGAATGCAGTGAGTGATATGGTTAATATATGACTTGAAGTTTAGATCTGAATCAGTAATAACAAATAGATTGTTTACTTTTGGTTTGATTTGTAAAGACAGATGCTCAGGTTTATTTCTAAGACAATTACTTTTTAAAAAAAAATGTTATCAAAAACTAAAATTTCATATTTTTTCCTTGTTTAGTATAAGAACATTATTACTGATTATTTTTGCAATTCATTCATTTTATATTTCTGGTAAGAAATGAATGGTTTAGAGCCTCATTGTCATCTGATGCTGTTAATAAAGTTAAGGTGTGTGTCGTCTTTAAAGTCACTGCTGCAGTTCTTAAAATGTGAAAGGCAATGACTAGACAGGAAACAAGCACAGAAATGTGAGTATTCAAAAAACGGCTACAGTGAATATAAACTCAGTGGTCCATGGGTGGTAGGGTTATGCCTATAGGCCACTGAAAAATTGAAGCCATCTTCAGTGATTTGTATTTATGTCACAGTTAAAATTTGACAAGATTCATATAATCATCCTCATGAAATGGTGTAATATTTAGTGGAAAAATGGTTTGCTACAAAAACATATTTTAAGTGTTAGTACTCCAGCAACTCCAAAAGTAGTGAAAGTCAATGGCACCACTGTATGTTTTCTCCCTTTTTTTCTCTGTAATATAGGCTGTAGTTATTCCATTTGTTTGCTTTTTGTTGATTTTTTTGAAAAAATAATAATGAAATTTTAATGTCTGCATGCAAAAGAAAAACGTATTGCTGCAGAACTGAAGCTGAATGTACATTTTTTGCACTCTTCAGTGTTTATCTCTGGTTATTACTAATTAAGTAAAAAGGAAATAAACCTTGCATTTTAACAGTTTATCCGCTTATGAGTCTCTATTTGGCATGTGCAGTTGTCTCTGCATGCTAAACAAAAGTAAACACAAATAATTATTTAGTGATACTGTTTTGTTTTTTTTTTTTTTTTGTTTTTTTTGCATCGTTTTATATATGGTTTTACATTCATCCTCTGCCTTTGACATCATTATACACAATATTACCAATTTAGCACTATTTACAGGTTTATCTATGTACGTTTACCAAAGGGATAACCAACCTGTAAACAAGAAAATAAATCAATTCAACTTTTGTTTTGCTGATGTTTTGTCTTACTGTGCTGATTATAAAAACAAAACAAGCATATCTTATGACTTATTCAGTGACATGTTAAGATTGTAGTCTAAGATCTATTAGACTAATCAGAAAGTATATGGCCATTCCCAGCAGAATTTTGATCTAAAACAATATCACTATTCCCAATGAAATTTTTTATTTTAAAATTCAACTCCTGTGTACTTTGTTGTTAATAATAATAATATTTGATCTGGATTTGGAGAGTTGTTGTTTTAAAATGCTCATCGGCATTATACAGTCCTGTTTAGGTTGAAGAAGAAACACAGAAGAAGAACCTATAACATCTCACTCCACGTCTTAAATAAGTTTATTTAACCTAAGTATGTTGTTAAAGGAGAATAGGGCATTTTTTTTTCATTTAAAGAAATTGATTACACATTTGCTATCACTGAAATGTTTACTATTTAGATATTTATCTAACTTTCTGAGAAAAACAACCTAAGCTATATTTAGAGGTTTATCCTAAAGTAAAGTAAAATTAATGTTGTTCCTTTGTCTATTTAAAACTATTTGTTGTTAAGCTTTTGATTACAGGTACAGAACAATTTAATCAAAAACCAAAAAAAGGAATCCAGTTTCTCCAGGACAGTTGTCTACTTAGTACTCCAATGGACAACAAAGAAGTGGCTCAGTGGCTCAGAGAGAATCCAGGTCTAGATAAAAAAATGATTGGAGAGTTTGTGAGTGATCGTAAAAACAAGGAGCTTCTTGAGAGTTTTGTTGGGTAAGCTTTACTTTATGTTCTCCTTAGATGGATTCTGAATCATAATTTAACTTCTAAAAAATGTATAATTTAATTTTGTAGGACATTTTCTTTCCAAGGCCTAAGAATTGATGAAGCCCTACGGTTATATATTGAAGCTTTTAGACTTTCAGGAGAAGCCCCTGTCATTCAGAGGCTAATAGAAGCATTTACAGACCATTGGAATGTAAGTGTGTTTCATAAGATATGATTGTTTTATTTGGTAGTTGATTGCTTTTACTTTTATTAAAAAATGTTGATTACAGTGCATCCATGGATTGTTTTCAGTTGAAACTATGTATTTTACTACTTTGGTTTTCAGTTAAGAAAAGGAAATGAAAAACACACATCAGCAAACTTCAAAATTATTGCGAGCAAGCCTGCTTTTTCAAAACCATATGTTCAGTCCTGCCAATTTACAGCCAGAAAATGATGAGGCAGTAGCAGCATTCATGTTGTTTTATAGGATATATAGTTAATTATTTTGGGAAGAGATGAGAAAATAATCATTGTTTGCCATTTTTGCATTTCAGTGGTACTGTATTTTTGTAGCCTAGTGGAGTGGTAATACACAAATTCTTACACAAGTTTCTGGTATATGGGAATCTCAGTTCAAAGTACCATCCCTGTATCCAAAGGCACAAACCTACACTTGCAACTGTAGGTAAAATTGCATTCTTTTGTTGATGTTCTCAAAAACCATTTAGACATCCAGGAATTACATTCACAAGGAAATTTAAAGATGTACTCAGATTTAATGTGGCAGCATGACGGAAAGCATTAAATAAGATTTTATCAGATGGTAATCTCATTAGGTCTTTTAGCTGGAAAATTAATATTGTTCAAATGATTATCCTTCCAAAGCTTGTATACCTTTCAGTGTATCATTATATATCTTTATAAATATATGCCTACTTCCCTTTAATGTAGTGTACCTGAAATTCTTGTTTGATAAAGAACTATGTAGCCTCTAGCAGAGCTCAATTTTGTAAAACTGGCTATAACTGCTTAGAACTTAACCTGGTGATAAAAAGATTTGACTTTGATTTATAATGAAGCGTTGAATATTGTTTCCTAATGTTACGGCCAAAAAACATGTTTATGGGAATAAGCTGTAGCAAACAATTCACAATATATACAGTTCTTTAAAGATAAAGCTGTAAAAAGTGCACTAAAGTAAGGTAAGATTATATCTTACACTAAAGGGTATATTCTTTCGCAGAATCAAAAATATCACTCACGTGTAAGCTTAACACTAGTTAGCTGCAACAAAGCCCCTAGTTTATTAAATTGGCTTTCCCATGTAGGCACAGCTAATAGAATATTTACAGTCATATGAAAAAGTTTGGGAGCCTTTCTTAATTCTTTGGATTTTTGTTTATCATTGGCTGAGCTTTCAAAGTAACAACTCCTTTTAATATATGACATGCCTTATGGAAACAGTAGTATGACAGTAGTGAAATTAAGTTTAATTGGATTAACAGAAAATATGCATCATAACAAAATTAAACAGGTGCATAAATTTGGGCACCCTAACAGAGATATTACATCAAGACTTAGTTGAGGCTCCTTTTGCAAATATAACAGCCTCCTATAGCCTTTGATGAGTGTCTGGATTCTGGACGGAGGTATTTTTGACCATTTTTCCATAAAAAATCTCTCCAGTTTGGTTAAATTTGATGTCTGCCGAGCATGGACAGCCTGCTTCAAATCATCCCATAGATTTTCGATGATATTTAAGTTAGGGAACTGTGACAGCGATTCCAGAACATTGTACTTCTCCCACTGCATGAATGCCTTTGTAGATTTTGAACTGTGTTTTGGGTCATTGTCTTGTTGGAATATCCAACCCCTGTGTAAATTCAACTTTGTGACTGACACTTGAACATCCTGAAGAATTTGTTGATATTGGGTTGAATTCATCCGACCCTCGACTTTAACAAGGGCCCCAGTCCCTGAACTAGCCACACAGCCCCACAGCATGATGGAACCTCCACCACATTTGACAGTAGGTAGCAGGTGTTTTTCTTGGAATGCTGTGTTCTTCTTCTGCCATGTAAAGTGGTTTTTGTTATAACCAAATAACTCAATTTTGGTCTCATCAGTCCAAAGCACTTTGCTCCAAACTGAATCTGGCTTGTCTAAATGAGCATTGGCATACAACAAGCAACTCTGTTTGTGGCGTGAGTGCAAAAAGGTTTTCTTTCTCATCACACTGCCATACAGATGTTCTTTGTGCAAATTATGCTGAATTGTAGAATGATGTACAGATACACCATCTGCAGCAAGATGTTCTTGCAGGTTTTTGGAGGTGATCTGTGGGTTGTCTGTAACCATTCTCACAATCCTGCGCATATGCTGCTCCTGTATTTTTCTTGGCCTGCCAGTCCTGGGTTTAACAGCAACTGTGCCTGTGGCCTACAATTTCCTGATTACATTCCTTACAGTTGAAACTGACAGTTAAAAACCTCTGAGATAGCTTTTTGTAGCCTTCCCCTAAACCATGATACTGAGCAATCTTTGTTTTCAGATCTTTTGAGAATTGCTTTGAGGATCCCATGCTGTCACTCTTCAGAGGAGAGTCAAAGGGAAGTACAACTTGCAATTGACCACCTTAAATACCTTTTCTCATGATTAGATGCACCTGTCTATGACGCTCAAGACTTAACGAGCTAATCCAACCAATTTGGTGTTGCAAGTAATCAGTATTGAGCAGTTACATGCATTCAAATCAGCAAAATTACAAGAGAACCCACATTTTTGCACAGCCAGTTTTTCACATTTGATTTAATTTCATAGAACTACATGCTGCTTCACTAAAAATCTTTGTTCGGAAAACACCCCAGCACTCAGATGTTCCTAGGACATTAAAAACATACCAGTTATCTTTTTTGTTCAAAGTAGAGTAAATTATGCAGGCTGAGAGGGGTTCACAAACTTTTTCATGAGTGTATTTTTCTCTGTGATGCCACATTATCTATACCGCAGAATGTAAAAGAATGGTAAAAGTTTAGCTGTGAATCTGAAGGCTGAACTATATAAAGGACAGAAGGAAACTGCCACTCCATACAATAACTATTATGTTAGCTCCTAGCTCAAGTTTAAATAAGCAACATATTTAAGGCAGTGTCATTGCTGTGGATACTGTATTTGTATTAGGCTGTTTATTAAAATTGTTTACTATCTCTACATTGAAATGCCATTCCTTAAGCGACATTTCTTAAACTCCTTAAATATAAAAAAATATTTTCAAAGTACTTCTTAAATTTTTTAAATTTTTATTAAATAATTTTGTGTCATATTGTATTGTCTTGAGTAGTAGTAGCTTGCTGAAATCATTGTCTTCCTTCTCATTTTGATCCAGAAAGCAAATGGATATCCTTTTGCATCAAATGATGCAGGGTTTTCTCTAGCCTATGCTGTAATAATGCTTAACACTGACCAACACAACCACAATGTCAGGAAGCAGAATGTGCCGATGACAGTAGAAGTAAGTAGATTTTTTGATAAACACTATTTTCCTTTATTTTTCTTTTCACTTCAATCTGCTCACCTAAAAAGTCTTTTCTGGTGAAAGCATAATATTTCCTTGTCATGAGGTGCCTGCTGCTGCATTTATAATGTGTGCCGTCTTGCTAGAACTTGGATTTTTTTATAGGCTATTAAGCCTATATATAGTATCCTTTTTTAAGCCATACAATACATAGATTTACCAATAAGGTGGAACAAGACTCTGCCAGAATTATTTTAACTAGGATTTACAAAAAATAGTGATGGTTTATGATGTGATGGTTTATCATGGAATAGATGATATAAAGAAAATTGTTTTGATGTGTGTATTCCAAGTGCATTCCAGGACTTTTCCTACTCTGACTGGCAAAGGGAACTAAACCTTATAAATGTTTAATTTAAAAGATTTTGTGAAAATCTAAGTAAGGTCTTTAAAATTCTGAAAGTCATTAATAACATTGATCCATCATTTTTTTTCATTTAAATAGGGAAACAAGCATTTGAGAACACATTGTATTACAACTCCTAAAACCTGTAGTTGTTCTAGCAATATGTACCTAGTCAAAACCATGATTTCCCATTTGGAAAACCTCTTTCTGCACTGATGATTTTTTTTTTCTCTTAGTCATATTTAAATCCACCAACAAGCTGGAAATCAAAAACAAGCTACTTAGTCAAATAGTGGAAGCAGAAACCTTGACAACTTTTATAAGTATATGGATAGGATTTTGGGATAATTTGCATATGAGCTAACCAAATGGTTTTAACCTTTGGCCTAAAGTTTTCACAAAATCTGTCCTATATAGATCTCAAAACAAGAAGTGACGAACAACACGCTCTAGCAGAATATTTGCTTTTAACCAATGTAAGTGGTATAATTTGGAGCCCAGCATTATCTTCAATGCAGGAGCATGGATAGGTTTCTTGTCTCTCTTCTGCTCGTCAACCATGCAGAGGTGGCTTTGTTCAGTGGAAGTGTCTAAAGGCTCGATGACTTATCAGTACTAAGATGTTAAAGCATGAGCTGAAGCAGCAGCCATAGAGTGCCTTTTTATTATCTTAATCAAATATTAATTATACAGTTTTCTTAATAAATAATAATATACCATATAACACCCCTTTTTTTGCCTGCTTTCTCCCTGTAACCACAAGTACTGTTGTAAGGTGTAGCTTATCTTGTTACTTAGTGTTTTTTGTACTTACATTTCAAAGGTCTTGTTGTGCAGGTCATATAGTGTACCATATTCCCATTAAATGCTAAATTACTTATGTATAAGTTTATATATGCAGGAAAAATCTATTTGTAAACATTGCGAAAATCAATATGTTTGTGCATAAGTTTAAAGCATAAATTACAGTAATATGCTAAATATTGTTTATGTCTGCTACACACTATAGCACATTTTTTATTCTCTTTATATTCTAAATTTTACTCTAACTTTGTTTTTTCTTATTTACAGGAATTCAAAAAAAATCTTAAAGGTGTAAATGGTTCCAAAGATTTTGACCAGGACATGTTAGAAGATATTTATAATGCTATTAAGTAAGTTGTTTATTTTTGTCTTTAAAGCAGGTACTGTCCAGTTCAACTATAAATAAACAGCATTGTAAGGTATAAGAGGAATATCACAACTAAACAACATCAATGATGTATAAGGAGAAAAATTAATCAGATGAATGAAAATAAGTATAGCTCCATTTCGTCTTCTTCATTTGACTTTTGGTATTTCAGGACAGGAAATAGGGTAGGTCAGGGAATGTGGTTACCATAGGAACTAATTACATTGTTACATAACTTAACATTCTCAAACGTGAAAACCCCAATTCATAATCACAGAGGGCCAGCAGCATTTGAACGAAAGCAGAGGTCTCCAACACATCGCTTGCAAGCTACCGGTAGCTTGCAACCCCTTTCCAAGTAGCTCGCCAAAGTGTTAATGAATCCTACATGAATATGAAAACTTGATTAGTCAAATTAGGGGTGGACGATCTTTCCAAAAAATCATATCACGATCCACAATCTGAATTGCAATCTATCTTTTCAATGTGGCATACACTTAAGAGAATATCCAGACTCAAACTCATCATGGCCCAAGTAACACATTATCAGACAAAGTTGAATTAAATTGTTCTCTTGTTTGCTAGCTAAGCGGAGTTAAGCAACACTCCTGAAGCTGGCGAATGAGGAGGGCCCCCTCCACTCGGCTCACTGTCTTTTTCTTGGATTCGCGGAAATAAATTGGTACTGCAGGTGAACTATGATACATAGCGAAATGAGAGAAGTCACAAAATCAGCCAGAATGCTCAAGCAAATTATAGAAAAAAACTGGATCTAAATCCATTAAGTAGCCTGAAAAGCCGACAGAAAAACAGGCATTGGATTTTATCTATACTAATAAAAGGCAAAGCCCTCACTGACTCACTCACTCACTTATCACTAATTCTCCAACTTCCCGTGTAGGTAGAACGCAGAAATTTGGCAGGCTCATTCCTTACAGCTTACTTACAAAAATTGGGCAGGTTTCATTTAGAAATTCTACGCGTAATGGTCTTAACTGGAACCTATTTTTTCGTCCATATACTATAATAGACTTCTGCTCGATGGCCGTGGGAGGCGTAACTCATAATTTAGTGCCTGCCCATATAAGGCCGTCCGTCAGCGGCAATCCAATAGAAACACTGCCGCTAAATATTCACGGGTGAAGGACTGTGCTTATGCAGACGAAGAAGAGATGGTCAGGGTGGTGTTTGGCACAAACTCAGCGAAACTGCGAGAGAAACTTTTAAGTGCCAGGTCTTAGCTAACATTAAATACAGCCGTGGCACCAGCACAGCTGGGAACCTTCGATGCATGTACACCGAGCAGCTCACGTGAACTGACGCAGTGCACAGACAAAAAGTAACAGTTCCAAAGAGTGCTGAACAAAAACTGAATTACACAATTGAGAAGGCAGCAAAAAAATATGAAGCATGTGACACATACAAGCATATTCATAAGTGCAACTACTGCGGAAACAAAGCACACGGTGGAAAAAGTCAATGTCCCGCTAAAGGAAGACAGTGTAAAGAAAAACCCATGCATGCAGTGTGTCACGACAGATAAAGAGGAAGACGAGCTGTTTATTGATGCAGTAAGAAACAAATCAATGAATGAAACCTGTTATCTTTACAACGATTGACAAACACGGAATGTAACTTGAACACAACACATCCTACAAATACGAACCTGATTGAAAGAAATAATGATAATCAAATCCTTGATGACAGCAACACTCAACACTCACAAAACAATTACTGTATATTGAAAATCACGTTATGTTATTTTTAAAATGTTCCCTTTTCTTTTTCATAACTTCTTTAACACACTATTTCTCCACTGCGAAGCGCGGGTATATATATATATATATATATATATATATATATATATATATATATATATATATATACCCAAATCTACATACTCAAAAATAGACAAACCACACGCCGTGGCACAATGGAAGAGGCTTTGCCTCTAGCGCTGACGTCCGAGGTTCGATTCCCGAGAGGGGGTGCATGTATGTACGCCTGAATACCCCAAAATTAGGGTGAAACATGTGTCGCGTACTCTTTGCATTATTTCACAGTAAAACCAATTCAATATATATATGTATATACATACATACATATATATACACACACATACATATATATCAGCGCTTCCAGATTCACTTTACCCTTGCATCCCCTTGGTTTGAGACATATGAAAAAATATGCGGTTGACGTAGAAAGACAGATCACCAATTGAAGCTTTATGAATAATGGATACTTTATTCGCCATCAATGATTGTTTTGGTAAAGCCATACTCAGTGTAATCATTAGATGAACGGTAAAAAAATAAGCGCGAATGGAGGGTGACTTATTGAGGCACGCAGGCGAAACCAGAATAGCACACGGGCTCGATGTAGTGTGCGTCAACTCAATCTGAATTGCGCGATCACATTTGAAAAAATATATCTTTTCAAGTTCTATTTAGTCAACACAAATATCTTTGGTTGGAATGTAAGGCGAATTTACTCTTTACATTTCTATGGTGAAGAAAAATCTATGCAGTGATGTCTACATTTACAGTAACTTACATTCCTACCAAAGATATTTCTGTTGATTAAATAAAAATTCCTTCTATTTAAAATTTAAATAGAACTTAAACATACGATAGTTCATAATATCCACGCAGACTTGCACGTAAGAGCGGGAGTCATCCGTTTTAACAAGCAGCGTATTGCACTGATACGAAATAGCCTGCCCATTTAATTATTTAGGAATGGATAAATAAATTAAGATTTTGTTCAAATAATGTTTTTCATTTTTCTTCCTTGATGGATTCTGGCAACCCCAGCAACAGTTGCTCGCACTCCAAAAAGTGTGTACAGTAATCCCTCGCTATATCGCGCTTCGACTTTCGCGGCTTCACTCCATCACGGATTTTAAATGTAAGCATATCTAAATATATATCACGGATTTTATGCTGGATTTCTGCGGACAATGGGTCTTTCAATTTATGTTACATGCTTCCTCAGTTACTTTGCCCAGTTGATTTCATACAAGGGACGCTATTGGCGGATGGCTGAGAAGCTACCCAATCAGAGCACGTATTACATATTAAATAAAACTCCTCAATGATATACGATATGCTTCCCGAGCGCTGCTTCGCACACTTAAAAGCTCTAACAGCCCGTATTGATTTTTCATTGTTTGCTTTTCGCTGTCTTTCACTCTCTCTGAGAAATACAGACAGATACTTATCCATCATGCAATACCGTCAGGGAGGCATATGATTAGCCCCATTATCTGCTCCTGACAGAGGGGGTGTGAGCAGAGGGGCTGTTTGCACAGTGGCTGTATGCTTAGAAGATACGGACACGCCTGTAAAAAAAATGCTGAAAGGCTACCTTCACATTAATCCCTTCATTGCGCCACTTTATCGCGGTGCTTGCATACTTAAAAGCCCAACAGCCCTATTGATTTTTGATTGTTTACTTTACTCTCTCTTTGACGTTCTCTGCTCCTGACGGCGCACCTTGAAGAGGAAGATATGTTTGCATTATTTTAATTGTGAGAAAGAACTGTCAACTCTGTCTTGTCATGGAGCACAGTTTAAACTTTGACTAAAGGGTGTTACTTCATGTCTAGAGGGCTTTAATAATGTTAAAAAACATATTTAGAAGGTCGTAAACAGGTTTTCAATGCTCTAACTGCGAAAATATTAGATTTATAAATAAAGAATCCTACTTGTTGGAAATTCATTTATCTGTCTGGAGCGGATCAACCGCTATAAACGAGGGTTTACTGTATAACTGTGCGGAGAATAATTATAAACAGTGTGGGAGAGTTTCTAAGAGCTTAAAATATATAAAAATAA